>NC_138861.1:69940231-70081757 GCF_965194805.1 Balaenoptera borealis | reverse complement strand
GATACACACTCCACAGACAGAGTGTGGACCATCTCAGAAGGTGAGAGTGGCCCTGAAATATGGGGTGGTTAGTTTTTATGGGCTGAGTAATTTCATAGGCTAACAAGTGGGAGGATTATTTTAATTATTTTGGGGAAGGGTCAGGGATTTCCAGGGATTGGGCCACTGCTCACTTTTTGGTCTTTTATGGTTAGCATTGAAACTGTCATGGCACCTGTGGGTGAGTCATTTAGCATGCTAATGTATTACAGTGAGCATATAATGAGGGTCAACTGGGAGTTGAATCTTCTGCTATCTTGGGCCTAATTGGTTCTAACCATTTTCTCAATTGCTATGTCCTTAAAGATTGTGCCCTGCCCCCTTCCCACCTGTCTCAGTGATATCCCCTCTTTACTTCATGATATGGGTAATTTGTGTTCTCATTTTTGCTAGAGCTTTATCAATTTATTGTTCTTTTTGAAGAACCAGACTTTGGTTTCATTGATTTTTTTAAATTGTTTTTATGTTTACAGTTTTATGGATTTCTGCTCTATATTATTTTTTTCTTCTGCTTGCTTTGAGTGTACACTTTTTTTCTAGTTTTTTTAGGTGAAAACTTAGTTTAATTTGAGGTCTTTCTTGTTTAGCTTTTAATGCTGTACATTTTCCTATAAGCATTGCTTTATCTGTATCCCACAACTTTGTATATGATGGATTTTTAATTTCATTACGTTCAACATTTAAAAAAAAATATGGTTAAAAGGTTCAATTGGTATAATATATATAAAGCTCTTAGAAGAGTGCCTGGCACATAGTGAGTCCTCAATAAATGTTATCAATTATCTTAAATCTGCCACTTATTGTCCATTCACTTATCTCATTACTTTTACTAAACCAAAAACTCCTGAGGGCCATGATCATGCCTTATTCATTCTGGGATCCTATACTTTCTTTCTATGGTAACTTAGGAATATTAGGCAATCAAATATTTGTTGGACAAAGCAAATAATTTATTTCTTAGTTTTTATAAAGATTCTATATGCACTGTCATTATATATGATGGAAAAGATAATATATCAGAACAAAATACATAGTGATGCTTCATATTCAGTTGCAAAATATTAAAATATATTCATAATTTTCCCTATGACTTACACAGTTTAGTGCATAAATGTCTGCTTAAATGTATAGGATGATATTTATGATTGAATTTTACCCTATGTGTCCTTTATATTAACGTAAACTCTTGAACAGTGACCAAAAATCATTACAGCTTGATGTCTTTTTCAGTGGCCAGAATGAAATTAATTGGTCTCAGTCCAATTCCTAGTGGACAAGTGTCTAAATCAAAAAACACCACTACAATTAGCATTACTTTAGTTAATAGTTTTAACCACTGAGGTCAAGGATAAAATGAATAATAAAATTTGAACTAACCTTGCAATGCAAGTTGTAACTTCTTCCAAAATAGATATTGGATAAGCTTAAAGTGATGTCTGCTAACGAGTTAATTTGCAGAATAAAAGAAAGAAATACCCATGAGACTGACTAGGAATTTATGTAATTTTATGAAACCAAATTTTCTATAATAGTCATTCCTTAATAAACATAATACTCATTCCTTTTCACAAATAGCCTTAAAAAGTTTTCTTCATGAAAAATTAAATTTCTACCAAAACTAACAGTAATTTTTAACCTACTATTAATTTTGCAAGTAAAGCTGAGAATTTAAATACACATATATTTATTTCATTCCCAAGTCACCATGTAGAAGATTCACCGGTAGATTTCTAAAAACCAGCAGAAACACAAATATTCCCTGGGTCTTTACAGAAACGTAGAAGAAACTTAACCTCTGGATCCAAAGAACTTCATCAAAGGACTTCAAAGTACAAAGGCTAAAAGTCTCTCTAGCAGCAAAAAGATAAAACCTGAATATTTATCCCTTCACAGGATGATGGGACTCTCTATAAGAGTACAGACATTTTATTTTTACACATGAGATAATTTAGGTTCTGATAAATTGAGTTCATTTACCTAGAGTTACACAGTGATCTCTACTCTTCATGTCATGCTTATTGTTGCCCCTAAAAGATTATACATTATTAAAAATTCTTATGTATGCATACAGGTGTGTACATATGCATGTGTTTAACATTGTTCAAAGCACTGAGAAAAACACTAAAGAACAAAATAGGCAAAACTCCCTGCCTTCATGAAATGTACATTCTGGTAATGAGAAAAAGAAAATAAATAAGAAATATATTTAATAATGCAATAGTACAAGGTCAGGGAGATCAGTTTGCAAGATGATGTATTAGTTGCTAGGGCTGCCACAGCAACATACCACAAATTAGGTGACCTAAACAACAGAAGTTTATTTTCTCACATTTCTGGAGGTTGGAAGCCCAAGATGAAGGTGGTGGCAGGGTTGGTTTCTTCTGAGGGCCTTGAGGGAAGGATCTGTTCTAGGCCTCTCTTCTTGGCTGGTAGATGGCCATCTGCTCCCTGCATCTTTACATCATCGTCCCTCTGTGCCTGCATCTGTGTCCCAATTTTCTCTTCTTATGACACCAGTCATATAGATTAGAGCTCACCCTGATGACCTCATTTTAACTTATTTACCTCTTTAAAGATCTTATCTCTAAAAACAGTCACATTCTGAGATACTAGGACTTAGGACTTCAACATATAAATTTTAAGGGGCTAACAATTCAGCCCATAACAAGAGGAGGAGTGATACTGGAATTTTAAATGGAGTGATCTAGTCTGGTTTCAATGAAAAGGTAATGTTTGGGCAAAAGCATGAAGGAGATAATGTACAAAACAAAACAAGTTGCAACCTTGTTTGTAATAAAAGTTTGTAATAAAAGCCAAATTTCCAATTAATAAAAACCAATTAAAGTTAACTAAGGGGGCTTTCCTGGTGGTGCAGTGGTTAAGAATCCACCTACCAATGCAGGGGACACGGGTTCGAGCCCTGGTCCAGGAAGATCCCACATGCCGCAGAGCAACTAAGCCCATGCGCCACAACTACTGAGTCTGCGCTCTAGAGCCCACGAGCCACAACTACTGAGCTCTCGCACCACAACTGCTGAAGCCCGTGCGCCTAGAGCCCGTGCTCTGCAACAAGAGAAGCCACTGCAATGAGAAGCCCATGCACTGCAACGATGAGTAGCTCCCGTTTACTGCAACTAGAGAAAGCCCGCGTGCAGCAACGAAGACCCAATGCAGCCAAAAATAAATTAATTAAATAAATAAATTTTGAAAAAAATAAAGTTAACTTAGGTCAGAACAAAGGCGGTATCTCATAGGACCCAAGGAAAGGCCTTAGCTTGGCTTCAGGAAGGCCCTAAAATCAGAACCCAGAAAGTCTCCAAGAACCTAGGCAATGCTCTGTCTCTCCATGGCTTGTCCCTGCTTCTCTCTGCATGTCTACTTCATTCTCTTCCTGCAGACTTCCTCTCTCTCCTTGTCAGTCCAGTGATTGACAAAGTCTCTCCATGGTTTGCAGTTAATACCTATTCCATTTTCAGGTGGTTGGAGAGATTTACTAGCCATTCCTGAATGCTAGTTCCAAATTCTCCAGAGAGAAAGACCAACTGGCCCAGGTGACTGTGGACAAACACCTAGGACCATGTAGAACAAAAACAGCTGCCTTTCTCTGTGGAAGGGCAAGATCCTTCTTTGTGCAAGAAAGATGAGACTTGTGGGCTAAGTAAATGACTCCAAAATAGTCTATGACAGACAGTAAAAATTTCCTCTTCAGCTATTAGATATCACATTTTTTTTACAAACTATTTTAGTCCTTTCTCCTTTTTCCACTCTTATACTTCCCTCATCAAAATGCACAAATACTCTTCAAATTACTCTGAGAATTCCTTCTCTGGCATGGAAAGGTAGAAAGCACACAGAGGAAAGGGAGCCATAAAAATTAGGTGAAATCACATACATAGGCCTGTGATCTTGAGCACACTACTTTATACCTCTCAACTAGAAAAGGCATGTATTAAAAAGCTTTTTTACACTATATGTAATTCCTTGTTTATGTAAATCCCCACCTACTTATTCAAAATTCATTTTTTTTTAAAGTTTATTACTTTCTCACCTTGGGCCAGGCACTCGGATAAAACAGTGTATCCAAAGGAGGAGTGGGAGTAAGGAGGGGATCTGACACATTATCTGTCCTTTCGAATTACTGTAGGTTGAGTGTTTGTACCTGCCCCCCCATTCATATGTTGAAATCCTAACTCCCAAGTGATGGTATTAGGAGGTGGGCTGTCTTTGAGAGGTGATTAGGTTATGAGGGCAGAGCCCTTATGAGTGGGATTAGTGCCTGTATAAAAGAAGCCATGAAAGCTCCCTCACCCCTTCCGCAATGTGTCATGTGAGATTAAAGTTAAAAGATGGCTATCCATGAGAATTGGGCTCTTGTCACACACCAAATCTCTCAGCACCATGATCTTGGACTTCCCAGCTTCCAGAACTGTGAGAAATAACTGTTTCCTGTTTAAAAGCCACCCAGTTATGGTATTTTTGTTATACCAGCAGACTAAGGCAGAAATTATTATTTGCAATTTAAAATTCCAGTCTGCTTTATGAAAACCTTTACTTATCTCAGTAAAGTTCGAAACAAGGTCCTCCTATGAAAGTGAAGCAGAGAATATGGAGATAGAAACTATAAGTTTCTAGAGGACAGAAACTGAATCTTGCTACCTTAAATACTCAGGATTTCACACATTTTAAAAAGAACTAAGTAGTGATCTTTTGTAGACCATGTGCCCCATTCTCATATCTTTCATCTCTAAGCAACTCTTAAGTAGGGAAATTTCAGGCTAGATGGGTAACAGGGTGATTCCATGACAGACTAGTGAGGGATAAAGCAACATGAAGATAAGACTATGAGATAACTATGAAATAAAAACATTCCTTTTGTCACATACTATTTGTATCATAGAATCTTTTAAATCTCAAAAGATGTTCAATCTCCTTTTACCTCTAAATGGGTTACCCAAAATTTCACATACGATGATGGTTTTGTTTTACTTTACTGCTAATTTCAGCCTCTAACCTCAACATTCATATCTCCCAAATGTAAGCAATCCATGAATAGCTGCACAATTTAGGGTTATTAATTAGAATAAAGTTGGCAGTTTGACTGCAGAGTTCAGCCTGTTTTCTTGTGATTCTTTAATGCGGTTGACTGCCTGCAAACATTTAAATGATTCCCCTGCCACTTTTCTATGTATTTAAGCAAATAGACTATTACAAGAACAAAGACCTACTTGGTTTTTCTAATTTGACAGACGATAAAGAAGGCTTTCGCAGCTTTGTTTTTTTTCTAAACTCGTTTAGCACCAAGAGCATATCCACTTCGACTTTTCTTAGAACTGGTTCATTATGAAAATCGTCTAATAAGGAATAGTTGGACCTAGAGTTTTTATCCAGCTTGAATGAGCCCAAGCTTGTTCCTCATTTCTTTGTTTCATAATTATGTTCTCTTTCAGCCCATTTTGTGGTCTCCTCCTAAACATGCTCTCTTTTGCACTATGTTTCCTTTGATTGCGAATACCTCATTATACATAGTAATTTCTATTATAGGTACAATATAAATTCATCAACTGATATCTAGGTGTCTACTTTTCTTAAATAACCCATTGACAATTTATAATATAGGTGCTTGCTCAAAATCTTATTACTGTATATTAGATAAATATAAGTAAATGAACCATTAAATAATAAGAATAGAAAGTATAAATGTTTCATAACCCTGAGGTTGAACTCTGCCCAAGCCAAAGGTTTGCATGCAGATGGCTTTCTGCGAATGTGACTCCAGGAAGCAGATGGTGAGGGGAGGGCAAGGACAGGAAAACATGGAAGGAGGGAAAGTAATGTGAGATTGCAGAATCTTAAAAACTGATGGTTAGGACACTGTTTTTTACTTCTCTGTATGTGGGACATTTTTTGTGGTGTCCTGCAATTGTCTTGAATTGGCTCCCAAGTGTTAATTTTCAGAAATATTGATACTTGATTTTCAAACCATGGGTAGTTTGAAATTGGCCGTGGTGGTGGTATTTATACCACAGAAATCAGCAAACACTCCCCATCAGAGCATTTATTTTTATCCCCAGGAACACCACTCAGGATACTTTTATTGGTTCTATCAAGGTCCACAGATTACATTTTTGTCAATAAGTTTTATTGTGGTTGAACACAACCACACCCATTAATTTATGTATTACCTATGACTGCTTTTGCACTAAAGTCAGATCTGAGTAGTTGAGACCCAGATCATATGGCCTACAAACCCTGAAATATTTACTATATGACTCATTACGGAAAATGTTTGTCAATTGCTGTGTTGAACTATGCTGAGTGAATTTTCTGCCTTGGTAAAACAGATACCTGCAGCAAGATTGTTACATTTACCTCTTTGCCTTTGTTTATCAAGATGATAAGGAGTCTACTCTAACGCTTCCCTGAGTAAAGTTCATGCATATATGTCCCAATCCTTGTGCTTTGCTCCCCATATGTAGGTACGTTTCTTGACTCCCTAAATATATCTGCAGCTATGGAGAGATTTTTAAACAGCAGCAGATTTTAAGCTCCCAGACCCTTGCAGAACCACACCCTAGAAAAACAGTGTAACAAAATTATCCTTTTTGTGGATTTTACCTCTTTCTTTAGCACTGTATATATGAGTCCCTCTTTTGCGTAGCTGCTGGCTTAACCTACATCTCCATCTTGGCCTTCAGTTTTGTGGGACCCAAAGTCCCCATTATTCCATCCATTGACTTCATTATGTCTCTGATCCCAGAGAGCCATGGGGCAACTTTGATATTCATACAGTGATCTTAAGACTCTGCTTCTTTACTTGTTTACTAGGCCATTGTTGAACTCCATTTTCCCCTCTCCGGTTATGCCCATCATCCCACCTCTCAAATAAAATGTGCTTAGCTCATACATAACTAAGCAATATACAAAGCTTTTCCTTGATTCTTGGGCTTTTCCTACATTTGATTATTCTCATTGAATATTTTGAAATGTTATTTAATTCAATATTTGCATAACTATATTTATTTTTAAAGCACAGGTGCTCTTTTCCATATTTACTGTTTCACTTATTAACTGTTAATCCCATTACTAATCATAGTAGCTGATCAGAATGTAATAAAATTTAAAAACATGGGAAAACCCTTAAAGAATCGGATGCCAAATATAACTCATGCTCTGATTAAAATCCGTTATATTTTTAAAGTATATTTTGAAATTATCTTGATCCAAAATGCAACCATAAAGACCCAAACTAAAAACAGACCATGTTTTAACTGCCTTTCCTAAGACTCTAAATTTCGGAAGAGTGCCAGATTTTTGTAATTACCAGGAAAAGAAAAAGTTGAGTTAGTTCTCCTCCTTTCATCATCAAAGCACATTTTAGGTGTTGTATTTATCAAGAATCTTGCAATAAATGAAATCCAGCTAACTAAATTAAGCAAAATGCAAATAGACTCAGCGGTGAAGTTTGGATGTAGTTGGCTAGATCTAGGAGTTCCCCTCTGTTTCTGTGTCTCTCTGTCTCTGTCTCTCTCTCTCTTTGTCTCTCTCCATCTCTTGTCTCTGCTTCCCCCTCTGTTGGCTTTATTCTCAGTCCGACTGTCTACATGTAACAAAATGATGTCCTATAACAGCTTTAGCTTACATATTAAGCTAATAGACATCAAAGAGAAAAAGAGCCTCTTTACCAATAGCTCAAGAAAATGTGTCCTGGGGACTTTGATAGTCCCAACCAATAGGAACACATCTGTCTTTTCCTGACTCGATCAATGTGGCTAGGGGGAAAATGATATACTGTGATTGGCCAGGGCTGGATCACATGCTGTCACTGTGGTATTTGAGGGAAAGCCACTTAAAAGCCTCAAATAATAATAAGTTCTCCTTTAAAAAAAACATAAACAGCAGAGGGAGGGAAAAGAAAGTCATTGTACCTACCAATGTCTTCACTATGGACTATAAATAGCTGCTTGTTCCTAATGTGAAAATTCCCACTATGATGAAGGTATGTACTGACATGAAATATAACTAAAAATCGAATACTATTGCTCTTCTCTGGAAGGGTTTGCTCCATTTCAGATGAAAGAATAATGAGTAAGTGGGTGAATGAATGAATGAATGAGTGAGTGATGAAACTTGGACTCATCTTCTTCTCTCGAAGAACTTCAAGGTCAAACCGACCATTTGTCAATTCTTAAAAGAAGTATAATCAACCAGGGGTTGAAGTCACTATCTGTCTGGTGTGTATCCATACTCCTGAAACAGGCCCAGACCCAGTAAAGCTAACAGAGACAATTTAGGCCTGGGGAACTGGTCAGGTTTCAACAGCAAAATTCTCAAGAACATGGATGTTAAAATCTTTCTTCAAATATCCCGTTAAAGACAAGGAAGTCATAATCTGATGGCTCTCTTGAAACTTGTGTATCCCTGGATTTTGTAAATGATCTCACTTTTCAATGACCTAAAATTCCAATCACAACAGACATTTAACAATAAAATTCCTGATTATTTAACTTAATCAGCACAGAACATTCAATCATTCATTTGTCCAATTTTTGTAATGTTGCTTTGAGCAAGTCACAAGTCACTTATTTTTTTAAATATTCTCCATTCTTCCTCCCAAAACCTAGCTCTTTACCTTCCCTTTCCTCTCCTCATCCTCTCCGAATTCCATACTAGACACTCCAGGTTGAATGAATCTATTTGCTTGGTAAACACAGCACTCAATTTTAGCATTTATTTTATTAATTTGTAATTATAGGTATGTGTGTGGGCATTTTCTCTGTTAGATGATAAATATATTGAGAACATAGCCCCATTAATAATTATATCTCTAATTCCAAGTCTAGTGGAAGACTGGCAGTTATTCAGTAAAATAATTTAGTTTATTTCCAAATTTTCAAATGGAAGTACCTATGTGTAGTGTTTGGAATAAAATCAATTTTAATTTAGAAAGAATAGGAAGCCTTCATAAGGATTCTGACTGAGATTTCTTGGTACTTTTAAGGGCCCTAGAAATTACTTGCTATGATTTCAAATTCAAAATGTAAGACTTTTCTTTCCCTGATATGTGTAAGAAGCCATGTTTTTTTCTCTCTCTCTAAGAGAAAAAGAAAAATAGTATTTTTTTGTGGATAGAGGCAAAAGTGAAGGAAGAGTAGAGAATGAGACAGAGATTCTTAAATGGTCACATGCAAAGATTTTACATTTGATGGATGTTTACATATTTTCACTTTGGAGTCAGTTTGATCCTGTATGAAGTGAGAAGGAAAGATACTGTTATCTTTACCTAACATATCAGTAACTAGAAAATTAAGTAACTGGAAAGTTAAGGAACTAGGGCAAGTTCATGAATCAAGTTAATACATGAGTTCAGCGTGTAATGTGGAGTAGGATTATAATTACAGTAACATATTTCAATCTCCTTCACTTATTATTACATTACCTTAGACCAGAAGCATCACTCCTTTAAGCATCATTTTTTTCATTTTGAAACAGGGATTAAATAGCATCCACCTGATAAAGTCCTGGTGAGGAAAAGGAAAAAATGCATGGAAAGCACTGCTCACTGGGAAGTATTGTTTTGCAGCCACTTCAGCAGCTCTCTCTGACTTTACCCTGCCAACCTGCCTCGTTTAAGAAAATGTTTGCTTAGAAAAGGCAGAGCAAAAGTGGAAAATAACCATATGTTGAACTTGCTGAGATGTAAGGAGAAAGGCACTAACTTTGACAATTCATTCTGCAGACCAACAAGAAGTGTTACTGGTTGAAAATGGATTGATTGCCATAAGAGAAAGGGCTTGTGGCTCAAGGTGGTGAAGCAGCCTCAGGGCACGATGGACAGGAAGAGAATGTATAAATACCAAACACCATTTCCCCATGAGATATTTGAAGAGAGGACGATTGAAAAATTAGCTAAGACCTATACTAGCCAATACAAGTAAATTTTGCAGCCTCATAAAAATTTTCTATATTGAAATGCTAGTTTTAAGGACTTAGACACTAAAGTACATATTTTAAGGAAAAAATGCTGGTGATATTGGTGCATATTTCATCTGCAAATTGCTTGATATTTACAGACTTCTAAAATTTGAAACCAAAAAGTTACTAAAGACACTTATATTAGGTGTGCGGAGAAACTGTGTAAGCTAAGTATTATAAGGTCTGGGTTAGCAATTTAGATAATTTGTCAGAGTCCTTTCAGGCCCATAAGTGTTACAACTTTCTATTTCATTTAATATTCAACAAATATTAACTTTAGATTCATTCTAGTTCTCATGAATCAACAATTCAATCATTTTAAAAAGATAATACAGATTTTTTTTTTTTTGGGCCGCACAGCAAGGCTTGCAGTTCCCTGACCAGGGATAGAACCTGAGCCCCCTGCAGTGGAAGTACAGAGTCGTAACCACTGGACCACCAGGGAAGTCCCAATACAGATATTTTAAATGTTTGTTAGAGTTTATTCATATGATGTTCTTGCTCTAACTGGAAAAAGTTTAATATAGTAAATAAAATGATCATCCTAATATTTGCATTTTGATAGTTATTTACCTGAATGAGAGTATATACCTCTGAAATGAGAGGTAAGAGGTAGTTCCTTAGCATGGTCCCTAAAATCAAAGAGTCCTTTAGGAAGAAAATATAATTGAAGAACAGAAACCAATATCTCTGATATCTTATTATAGTTATTACTATTATTTTTTGAAAAAAACTGTTGGTTCCCCCTTCCTGTAATTATTAATAATGTAATGAATTCTAAAATTAATAATATGCAAAAGCTCCTAGTATCTTGCACACTTCCAAGTCCCATGATCACAAATAATGCTATCTTTGCTCCTTCAGCTTCTCACCACCAAACATCCTACCTTGTGCAATTCAGTTCTTTTGAGCTGCAGAATCTGATACTGTGCAGAGAAAGAAAAATTGTGAGAAATGAAGAAGAAAAACTTGTCACAAGAGGCCAAGAAGATACATATAGTAAACTTGAGAGGAAAAGGTGGGGGGGGGAGAAAAGAAGTCACATGGGGTAGAGTAGCATGAAGAGAGAGGGATATTTTCTGATGTTGGGTGGTGAAGTTAACTGAAAGTGGAGTGAGAAAAGCTTATGACTATATATTGAGTTTTTATTAGAGGGAGCTTTATCATTCAGACACTGGAATTCTCTGGACATATAGGTCCAGGAATCAAAAGAGTTACATTTGGGGAGCTCATCTAAGACTCTGAAATAATCCTGGGATAAAAATCAGAACTGCTAGGATTTAAAATAATAATACAGTCAATTTTCTCTGAATTAGAAAGTCAAAAAACAATTATGAAGGTGACAGTACAATGAAGTCAAGGGTTCAAAGTTGAGAAACATATCTATTTAGAAGTGGATATACAAGCCATAGATCCAAACAAATGGGGCCCTACAAATAAGTCTGCTAAATTGAGGAAACAAAAAATATTCCCTTAAGAAGTGTTGAAATGGGATATAGTCTTGGCCAACCCACTGCCATGTACATCCACACATCCCCATATTCAGTTTCTTAAGAAATTGGAGTCCTTATTAG
Source organism: Balaenoptera borealis (assembly GCF_965194805.1). Classification (NCBI taxonomy): domain Eukaryota; kingdom Metazoa; phylum Chordata; class Mammalia; order Artiodactyla; family Balaenopteridae; genus Balaenoptera; species Balaenoptera borealis. Next base: position 70,070,172 of record NC_138861.1, on the reverse strand, counting down.
AAGAAGAGTTCTAAGTTCGCCTTGCGTGGTGAAGTGAGTAGCTCCTTCCCATCTCTCCATGGTCAATACCAAATCTTTGAAGGGCTTGATGCTAACAAGGGACTTCGAATTTTTTAAAAATTTTGAATTATCTATGTATATTATTTGCCAAAAGAATTTGGAAAATAGGCAAGAAATAATATTTTATGAAGTGAATAAAATTCTGAGCCATAATTGACGTTGCATAGAAAGGTAAAATATTACAGGCAGAGAAAGGCCACCATTTTTAATTAGTCTTCAAGCCAGTTTTGCATTGGGACTTAAAATTGTAAAGAATAGCATATGTATAAAGGGACTAACTCACTGCCCTAGAACAGGGTAGGCAAACAATGCCCCAGAGGCCAAATCTGGCCCACTACATGTTTGGTGTGGGGTTTTTTTTTTGTTGTTTTTTGGTTTTTGTTTTTTGTTTTAACTACTAACGAGAATGGGTATTATTTTTAAGTGGTTGTAAAAAATATCAAAAAAAGAATTATATTTGGTGACATGTGAAAATTATTTAAAATTGAAGTTTCAAGATCCATTGTAAAGTTTTACTATGACACAGTCACACATTTATGTATTGTCTATGGTTGGTTTCATACTGCAAGGCCATAGTGGAAAAGTTGGGGCAGAGACCATATAAGGGCTGTACCACCTAAAATTTTTATTAGCTGACCCTTTATAGAAAAAGTTTGCCAACCAGTATACTGGAACAAGAATAGAATAGAAGACACCTCTGCCTCTGCCAATTTCATAAATGTACACAAAGCCAGGGGAAATATATTCGGTCCTCTGGATAAGCTGTCCCAACTCTAGTGGACAGCTCCACAAGGAAAAATAGAACAAGACATGGAGGCTCAGAAGTAAGTTAAAATGGAAGTGATTTGGAGTAAAGAATTCATACCTTCTGTTGAAATCCATTGTTCTTTCAAAATCTCCCAGATTTTCATTGTTGGTGAAGCAAAAGGAAAATGAGGACAAATTAGAAGCTACCAGGGGATCCAGATCAACTAAAATTCAAACTGAAGTGCAGGGATGAATCTGATAAACCAGAAGTGATATAAATGTCTCTGCCTTTAAAAGATGAAAGATCCCAAAGGGCTGAAAGAGTTTCCCTTCTTAATCAGTGGACTTCGCTAGTTACAGGTTAGGACCGGACCTAAGAAGAATTACTGTGCTTGCATTCAGAACTCAGTTGGGATAGAATCGGTTACACATTTGCTCTGGTTATGGCAAAAAAGAATATCTTTCAGTGGTAAATAGCTATTAATATTGTTATAAAGTAAGCAGAATTTATTTTTCAAACTACTGTTAAGTGACACCTAGAAAGTACAGGAAATAAATAGTAAATGCTCTTCCCGCAGCCTAAAGTAGAGAAGTGGGACTGTGATAAACCCAACAAGGCTCTACTTGGCAGTGTTTCTGGAGTTTTTCCAGATAAATTACACAGCACTCGCCAAGCCCTCCTCCTCTGCCCCCAGTAAAAGAATGAAAAGAAAGGGAGTCAGTGTGTGATAGATTGTCAATACAAGGATCATCTGAAAGTCCCATTTACATATCGGATTTGCCTTTGAAGGCATCTCTGAAGACTGACCAGGGTAAATGTGTTAAAAGGGTAAAATTTTTAACTCATAAATTTCCCAGTTCTTTCTACCTTGTTAAATACAGAGAATGTACTCTCCCTAGTTATTTTCTCCCTGATGAAATGTGTCTTTGTCAGAATATCATGATGCTGAATCAGATAGTAGTCAGAAAGAAGAAGCAGATGGAGTAAGAAAAGCCTTTTTGTGAGATACTAAGATTACCTACATAATAAAAGTAATTAGAGACTGGAAAATAAATCAGGAAGAAAAATCTGCATTGATTGGGAGATACTGAAAAACGGGGTTTATTATCACTTATTTACACTCAAATATATTTTGAGGCATTGGTTTTAGAGAAAGACAGACTCCAAAGCAAAATAAAGTAGAAGAGAATTAGAGAGAAGAGAAAAGAGAAAATGAAAAGAGTCCCCAAATTTGGATATCAGAAGTATAACTACGTTTAGTTTTTCTGCATACCTATTTGAATATGACCATGAATAAGATGAGATCAGGAGTTCTAGGATTCATAAAGTTTGTAATATACTTTTATCATGTAGAGAACATATTCAATAGGTGATTGCTACATTTGACCTTTTATTTGGAGTAGTATTTCGTTCACAGGGGATGAATCAGATTGAAAACCTGGGTAACCAACCATAGAATTTCACTGCACCCTAAAGATTGTTGGTTGACTGGCTTTAGGCATGCCATCTTGGACATCCCTTTGCTTTTATATTAGTGTTGACAAATCATTTTTCTATAACTTTCCCCGTGAATTTGTAAACATTTCACCATAAATCCTCATTTTTGAGATGATACAATAGTATTCACTTTTCTAGAAGGCCAATAGACTCAATTTTTCTGTACTCTTGAGAATATCTTGACAGCATATTTCCCTCTTATGCTCTAAAAGGAAGATAAATAAATCAATGCACAGTGAAATATTTATGTGCGTAACATCCTTTCTAATGCATTATCAAAGTATCTGTTAGCACCACTTAAATAAAAGTTTAAAACATTGTGTTTCTCTAATCAGACAAAGGGTGTCACAAAATCTTTAAAATGTAAAGAACTAGCACATTTGGGGTGAAATTTTGATGCACTGGTGCAGAAATCGGACAAAATTGTCTCCAATCCGACCTCCCACAAGTGAGGAAATAATTTGTGCTCAAAGATTGAACACATTTTTTCAACGTGGAAAATACTGTTTTAAAAAGTGTCTTTTAGAGGTATTCTGCTACTGAGTAGGAAGGTGAATTTTTGTGAAGAGCAAACATATTCAAGAGAATGACTTTTGATGAGTGGCAATTACTTACTCCTCCACTGAAGAGAATTACTATGTCAAAGAATCAGTAAAACATGCACTCATTCAATTCAACAATCATTTATTGAGTATCTTCTTCATGGAAGGCAATGTATTAGGTGTTGAGGTATAAAGATGAGAAAGCCACAGGCTAATGTGAAATAAATATGCCAATTTCTCCACTATAATGCCAAATGTGCTAGAGAGTCACAGTGTGCTATTGGGGAGGGAGAAAAATTATGCTGACTGTGTGACTGAGGACCACTTAAACCCACATGTGGGTTTAAGCTGGGACTTCAAGGATTGTAACTAGTTGTGACAACATGGAGGGAATGTGGAAAAAAATTGAGCAAAAGTAGAAAAGTTCACTGGGAATGAGGTAGGAAGGAGAGGTGTGAGTGAAGAGACTAGAGGAACTAATTTCAAAGACACTTCAGAGATAGAATTAATAGAGCATAGGGCATAGTGACAAGATTTGGGTAAGAGAGTCAAAGTTGGAAAGTTTTCATTTGGAGCATCTTCCTGCAAAGTTATGTTCCTAGGTGATACTGAAAATTCAGGATAAAGGGTAAGTTTTCAGGATAAGTAAGTTGATTCTGTTTTGAGCATATTATATTTAGGTTGACTATAGGACATTCAGCTAGAATAACCAGCAAGCAGTTTAAAATCCTAGTCTCGGGAACACAGGAGAAGCTTCCGTCAGTTATTCATTCAATGAATAGATATTGAGTATAATGTATATATCAGGCACTGTAGTAGAAACAGAAAGTATAAAAATTAATTAATATGACCCCACTCTTTAGCAGCTTCAAATCTAATGGTAGAGTTAAACCTATAAACACAAAACTACAAATCAATGTGAAGTGTAGGTCTCCTAAAAAATAGGAGTTGTCTACAAAGACCATCGAAGGAAAACGGGGGAGAGGGGAGACACAACTTCACCTGAGAAGAAGGGAAAGCTGGTATTAGGATTAAGGCAGGGCTACCTTTAGGAAAGGTGGATGCTGTCATCTTACTCTCTCTAGCCAAAACTCCTCTTTATGGACCTGGTTACATCCTGCTAGGAACTTGTGTAGTGATACCACTCGACATAATGCTCCTGCATTTAATATATTTCTACACCCATCTTTATGTGAACTTCTGCACCTGCCACTTGCAATGAAAAGTTTTCTCATAAGACTAAGGTAGGTAACAGGACATTAAAGATAGATATTATTTCAAATATAGAGCTTCTTTCCCCCTTGAACTCCAAATTTGTACATATAACTGTCTATTTGTTATCTTTACTTGATCGCAAACTTATGATATTCAAAACAAATTTGCTAATAAACCTTCCTACCTCTCACCCTGCAAAACCATTTGCATCTCTCTCAAAATTCCTCATCTCAGCAAATGGCACCTTTGGTTCTCAGGGCAGCATTTAGGGTGACTTTTTAAAAATCTGATCTAGTTATTCTTCAGTTTGGGCTTTCCAACCTTCTCAGAGTAAAAGGTAAAGTCCTCACAATAATCTATAGGGTCCTAAAGACCCTTCTGATCTCCTCTCTGGAATCACTCCAAACAGACACTCACACTTCCCTGGTATTTCTCAAATACAATCGGTATATTCCCATCTCAGGGCCTTTGTACTTGCTATTTCCTCTGCATCACATGTTCTTTCCTCAGACATCCCTATACTTTGCTCTCTCCTCTCAATCAACAATTTACTTAAGTTTCTTGTTTTCATCAGACAGAACCTACTGACATCACACTGTCTAAAAGTTTAATCTCATTCCTCACACATACACACATGCAATATACTTCCTCTACTTTTCTTTATTTGTCTTACTTTTCAATACTTTCCACTAGAATTTAACTTCCATGAGGTCAGAGTTTTGTTCAGTTTTTTCACTCTTATATCCTCTGTACCTAAAACAGTGCCAGAAACATAGGAGGTGACCAATAAATATGTCAAATTAATACTTTAAAGCTGAATGAATTATAACCCTTGAATAATTGCTAAATATATTCCTTTAATAGGAAGGAAGGAGGGAAGGAAGGAAGGAAGGAGGAAGAAAGGAAAGAAAGATGGAAGGAAGGGAGGAAATTAGGATAGAAGGGAGGGATGGGGGAGGGAGGGGAGAAGGGGAAGAGGAAGAGGAAAAAAAGGAAAAGAACAAAGAGAGGGAAACTAGACAATGCATTTTCCCAGACAATTTACAGGGTATCCATGCAAGATACTTGTTCACATTAGGAGAGTCTCACTCTCAGATCTTCCTGTCAGAGCTTAAACTGAATGTAGGACCAAATTATCAGAGATGTTTTGCTTAGGATTAGTTAGCTTCTCTGTAACATTGGACTTTTGTCAATTACCAAAGTAGAAGTCATCACTCCATTTTTCATTTTTCTTAACATTATTTTGTGTATAAGCCTCTGATAGTACTGCCAGAAACCAGAATAAGTGATTTCATATTTTCAATTGCTTCTGCCTGACTGTGAAATAAAGAGGGCCATGGTAGTGTTTCCTTTCTCTTTGATCCCCAGTCTAGCATACTACCTAATATGTAATAAGTCAATAAAGTTGACTGAATTTAATTGTGTGGACAATAAGGAAATATAAAGAGCAACCTTAGAAGTACAAACTTACTCAAAATTAACTTTAATAGACACCTCTGTCCCTCCTTCCCCATCCTGTCCTTTCAGCATGGTCAGATTTGAATGAGTGATAAACACATACACACACACACACATTTATTTTTTCCTATGTAGCCATGCCCCCAGGTTCTCAGTCTTCCAGGTCACCCTTCAACCTACCCTTAAATTTAAACATTACTTACCTAGAGCCTATACCTTGCTGACTGTGAGAAATCCAGTCCCTTCCTCTAGTACTTCTGGTATTTTTGGCTCATTTCCTCTGACCAGTACATGCCTAATTACTCAAAAATGTGTGGGTCTCTGACTCACTTCCACTACAAAATACACATACCTACCTCTCCCTCTATCTTTTAAATTACCACTCATCTGAGACCTTTGAATTGAACATTCTAAGTGTTTAGAAATAACATAATAAAAATTAAAATTAATCCTTAAGTCTGAAAGATCTCCCCTTACTCCTTGTCCCTAGTGGTTACCCTTCCCCTTCACCCAGAGTTGTCACCATGGTCGTAGGGCTCACCTCTTAAACTAGAGACCTCTTCATAAATTGTCTCTTCATTAAGTCCCTGGACTCCATATCTGGTCTGAGTCCTCAGATAACATAATAATTATCTGTACAACGATATCCCCACTTAAAACAATTCGATTATGAAACAGATTTATTTAGCATCCTAGCCTGAAACATTTGCTTTTGGATTATTCTCAATTTGGGTGTCTCTGTAGAAAAATGAAATTATATTTTTGGTATTTATCTAACATCTGCATGACTATAAATACTCTCTTAAAAGTCTTAGCTTCTAGAAACAAGGGAGAGTCTGCCACCAAAAATATATGGCTTCTATCCTTAGAGCTATTTGAAGTTCAGAAATATTAGAGTTCAGCCTCAAAACAATATATTAAATAAATCAATGTAAACAAAGCAATTAAAATAATTATTGTGTAAAGTGAGCATTGAGGACTCTACAACTTAGTACCAAGGAAAGTGGGACCATTTATAAATATCCTCAGACATTCAGAAACTCATTCTGGGTCCTGGAATTATTTCAGTGAGATAACTAAAACAATTTTTGATAATAATTGTTTCTGAGTACTTATAAGAGTATAAACCTGATTGTCCAATGAATGAATGGTGACAATTTTAATTTTGAACTGAATTTGCTTTCCTAACATTTCTATTTACCAAAACTTTCCATTAAATAATAATTGTTTTCGGTTATATTTTGAGAATTGCATGCTTATACCTTTTGTCCAGTTGCTTTGCTTAAATGTGTTTGAATCTTCACAGCCCTTCAAGGTGGGTCTTTTCTATTTTTTTCAGGCAAACACAGATAAGAAAATAGATTTAATGGCCCTATAGCTCATGCTCCTAGTCCACTATACTACACTGCTCCGAAGAGAATGAATATAATAAAACATTTATTTCTCTGATTCTTGCAATATTGAAGAATCCCATGAAGTTAAGAATAAAACAAAGGATAGCCTGAAGATAATTGTAGTGCAAACACGTATTAATTACAACTATGAGACATTTTTATTACTCAGGATTACCACACTCTGTCATCTGAATGATCTCTTGCCTATTCTTTCAAAACATATTTACAAATATGTTTTTACATTTACAGAACACATTATCTATACTTTTTACTTAAATGTTTTCTTGGTGTACTATAACTGCAGAATTTTGCACATTTCCTAAAAGTATATTAATTATCCTATTGACTGAGTTTGTTCAGAGAATTCATTTATCCTAGTATATAACCATCATTTTTTAAATAGTTGCCTGCTTTCTAAATACAATTAGAAGTATTTTTATTATTAAAAGAGGCTTCAATTTAATGTGTCAAAACTGAAAATTTTCAAAATCTCAGTCTTAAAATGCCAACATCATTTTATGCATATGTATCTGTGACTATAAATATTCACTTTTAAAATATCATAAATTATATATAAACAAATGAATTAAAACCCAACACAACCATATCTAACAAAACCAGCATTTCTGATAAGTTATACAGCACAAATTACCAAGAGATATCTTCGTGAAATCACTTTAGTGAACTGTGAGATTATATAAACAATTAAATCATGGCTCACTATTATCATTGCAATTAGGCATTTGTTATTCAAAGATTTTTACAAACTTAATAGCGATGTCTGCTTTCAAGTGGAATGGAGCAGCTTGCAACTGATCAGTTCTTCACTTAGAACAATCAGAAAAGCTGGATAAATGGAAAATTCAGAGAGCTACTCAGACAATGAGAATCAGAAGAGCTAAAATTCCAGAGAGAAGAACTTTGAAAAGTTAAGTTTACCTCTATAGCCATTTTTACCCTGGAGCATTTGCCAATTATGAGTGTGGGAGGGACCTTGAATAGGGTAGATATCACTTCCGTGATTAGGTTACATTGACTTTAAGGAAGAGATTACTGTTGATGGGCTAGGCCATTCCTGGTAAGAGATTCCAGATGTGAGAGGTACTGAGGGAGATTCTCCTTTGTTGTGTTTGAAAATGGAGGGGGACACATGGCAGGGCACAGCAGGCAGTGTTTAAGAGCTAAGAGTAACCCCTGGCCAACACACAAGAAAAAGATGGGGACCTCAGTCCTACAACCCCAAGGAACTGGATTTTCCCAACAGCCTGAATGAGCTTGAAACCTGATCCTTCCTTAGTCAACTCGTCAGATGAGCACACAACCTAGTTGATACAATGTCAGCCTGGTGAAACTGTGAGCAGAGAACTCAGTCATGCCATGCCCAGACATCTGACCTACAGAAATATAACCTGATAAGTGGGTGCTGTTTTAAGCTGCTAATTTTTTGGTAATTTGTTATGCAGAAATTCTAAGCAAAGTAGAAGGCTGAGAATCTGCTAATTATACTGATGAAGAACCATTGCATGGAGAAACCAAAAAAGCTTTTGGTGGAGATTTCCAGAAGCCTCAAACGTGTGACCAGTTTCTGTGTGAGACAGAAAACTGAAAACTTAAACGGAAAACCTCTGAAAAGCAGATCCGATTTTCAGCAGGTTTGTAAGATGGGTAATGTCCAAGAAAACTCAATAGATTCTCAGCTGAAAACCTCAGAGGGACAGGGGTGGACCACAAATAGACTGAACCTAACCAGGGCTAAAACCAGCCTCTACTCAGTTAAATCACTGATGGATTAAGGGACTACTCTCTTCAACTAATAGAAAGGGTAAACTCTCTCCAGAGAAAGATAACATCATCTACAATATCCAGCATTCAATCAAACATAGCTCATCATGCCAAAAGTCAGGACCATATAGTTGAAAACAACAGATAATAAAACCAGATCCACCAGTGAAACAGATGGTAGTTATTTAACAAAAAAATTTAGCGTAACTGTTATCAATATGCTCTAGAAAGTATGAAAATCATGACGAAAAGGTAAAGTGAAGAATTTCACCAGATAATTGAAGTACGAATAAATAAATCATATAGAAGTTCTGAACTGAAAAAACATGCAATAGCTAAAGTAAAGCATTAATAAAGCATCATAGGTGGTCTTCTATTATCTAAGAAAATTCATGTCAGAGTTCTCTGAAATGAAAAAAAAAATGACCAAGTGGTCATTACTCAGCTTAACCCATGGTATTTTTAATTTAAAAGTATAACTATGTAATTTTACCAAATAACACTTAAGAACCAACTTCCAAATTCCTAACAGCAAAAGGATCAACAGTGGTTGTTATTTAGATTCAGGTCCAGCTATACACTTGAGAAGGATTTAAATTTTTGTTCTTCAAATATGGAAAATAAAATAAAATACCAACTAACTGAGAGAATATCCAACCTTTAACATGCAAGTTATTGGAATTCTGGAGGCACAAGAATTCAAATATTGGTAAAGCTTAGGAAGTCCCATAAGTCTAAAGCTAAACTTCTCTGACGACTTCAGGTTGAATAAAGATTCAAAAGTTGTTTTGAAAGATACTCCTAATTACTGCTTTTTAAATTCATAAAATATTGTCACAAGTATCCTATTATGAAATGTCTTTAATTTGATTTCCCTCAGAAATGTGAGAAACTGAAAAGAAACTAGCCCAAAGATTAATCTTACTTCTTAATCCTTTGTTATAATCTGGTCATAAGGGAACTCAGAAAGTGCTTAACAATAAATAAGCAATTCCATGCATATCATATTCTGTTTGATCCAAGGAAACACAGATATTCATTTACCAAGGTACTGATTCCAGTTATATATTAATTATTTTTGTTTTGTTCTTAAATATAACATTGAAGATGTTTTTTGAACATGTGAACTAGGTAAAACGTTTTACATAGGGAATACAGGAACAACCATACACTAAAATGTTTTTCATTTCTACTTCAGAAAATTTTACTCTTCCAAAATGGTGTCAACTTTCTCTTGAAAGATTGTTTTTTATGAGAAAAATCTCCTTGTTGCAGGATTCTTAAGATCGTATACTAGTAATGAATATTAGCTATTATTATTGCAGATATAAAATTATTAATGGACAAATAAAGAAGAAAAAATATTAATCAAAGTCCCCCATTCTGGTTAAGAGAAATTTATTAACATTTATTAATTAGAGGACCATAATTTTATTTTTCTCAAAAAACAAAATATTTTGTGTGATCATAGTTAACTATATCTCACAGGGTTTTAAAATATACTTTACATAAAATGGTAAGAGATATCACAATAATCAAGTTAAAATCAAGTATAAAATCATCTTGGAAATCATAGTGACAAATTTAGGCTAGTAATACATTGGTTTATAGTAAATTATTATGAAATATATTCCAGATTTATTCATATATATAAATTATAATAAGCCTTTTACCCTTAAAAAATGAATATTCTCTTATCTTATACCCATTGTTGAATATTAGAGACAAGTCTCCTGAAATGGGGTAAAATGAACTCTTTCTTTTTTAGTAGTCATTAAAATGAAACAAACCTGTAAAACATTTAGGATCTGAGTGATGTCTATCACTATGAATTACATTTTTCGAATTTTGGACCTTTTCAGTAATTCAACACTTGTATTTATTTCTAGGTTAGTCAGTATAAAATTTCACATTGGTATGTGAATGGTTTTTATTTCTGGTCTAGGTCTTAACTATGCACTACAGGTGTATGCTAAAAATGACTTAGCAAAGAAAATAATATTGAGCCTTCCAGCTTCCCAGATTTTAATTGCTAAGTTGAAGAATGACTAATAAACACTAAATAAATGAGAAAAGATCCAAGAAATGTAATACCCATATTTATCATGATTAAATTTGGGTTATGGTTTATGCTTACGTAACTCGTATCTGAGATGCCTGGGGCTTGCAGTCTACGTTGTGTTACAGTAGGCAAGGCAAAGAAAGAATGACATTTTGGTTGGCCTGAGCCCCCATTCAGCACTTGGGAAAAAATATTTCCTTAGATTTAACTTTACACAGATGAAAGAGAATGAGTTTTGGAGTTGACAGATCTTTGTTCCAATTCTGCTCCAGCCCCTTGTTAGCTTTTAGAAGTTAAACAAGTTTCTTAATTTATTTTAACCTTAGTTTCTTAATCCGTGAAGTGATATGCATTGTAGGTATTCTTGCCTATATAGGAATCGTAAGGGAGCAGGAAATTTCTCCCTCTACCCTCTTGAGTTCTTGTGGCTGCAGTAATAATACAATTGACACAGACAGATTAACAGAAGAAAAAGAAACACATTTTAATTCATGCCCACAGAGGTCCCATAGAATTGGGACCTAAGAATTGGCCAAAGCAGGTAGCTTTTATACTTTTTAGACAAAGAAACAATAAATTTGTGAGGAAATGACAGGACAAAGAAACTGGGTTTTGGGTGCTCAATTAGTGAAGAATCTATACAGAGTTTGGGTTTGGAGTAGTAAATTAAAGCAGTAACAAGGTTTGTTTATACAGGCTTTTCAGCTCTGGATTCCCCATCTCTGGTGATAAGGGGTCCTTCTCCCTCCAGATGCAGGGAGTGCACCTTTCATATAAGAGATTTATGTCCTGCTTTCAGGGGGACAAAGGAGGATCAGAGTTTCCTTCTTGCGTTGGCAGCTTCTCGAGCAACTTCAATTCAAAATAATAAATATGCCATTTGTGGCACATATTGGGGTGACCTGCCCTGAGCCCCAATAGAATATAAATACATATTTTAAACTTTTGGCTCTTAGGCATTCAATAGATGGTAGATATTCCTGGATGGCATGATGCTGTACTGGCAAGTATTCTATTCAGTAGTTCAAAAGAGTTAATTAACACAAAACAACGTTAACCAAATCTGAGGTATGTGTAAAATGACTAAAACTAAAATTCATGGTATGTTCTGTCTCTTGGAATCAAATCCCACAATGAACGTTTCTCATCTAGCTAATACACAAGTGTTGTGATGAATTTCTCAACAGTTGCTTTCATACTGAGCCCTGCCAGGTCTTGTCCTGAATGTGACTCTTACTTAAGCACTCAAGACACTTTTGCCTAGAGCACATTTCAGCCTTAGATGAGGGAAGCCTCTCTATTCATAATATTGCTAGATCCTTTTCTTTGCTCTTTTTAAAGCAATTCTTGCTGATGAAAATTAGAAAGTGTGATGCGTGTATAAGTGTATTTCTCCTTTCCAGCCTCCTCTATCACAAATGCCAGTCCTTACCTTCCCTTTCAAGGGAAATTCTTATTTTCCTCAATGCTTTTTTAATGCATACTTTGAGGTATATGTGACTTTATTTCTCTCTTGGTCTTTATATCCTGTTTGAAATTCATTTTCCAGATTAAGGATCCATACAAAAGAACCACAGAGTTTCTAGGGAATATCATAAATTCACTTATTGAAATTATGTAAGATATGTGTTATTGCTAAATCTGACTCACTGAGATTCAGTTAAAAAGTCAACTCCACCATTAAAGTTTCCCTCATCAGCTCTGCCCTCCTCACAACTCCAATTGTAATTTATAACACTTTCAGTTCACATTATACTTGGACTTATAGTTTTGTATGTACATGGCTTCATTTTTTAAGCATGTGGGAACAGCATGAGGAAGGAGAAAGTGCACAGACTTTGCATATTACACAAACTCAGGTTGAAATTCCAGCCTCAAAATTACTGCCTGTGTGGCCTTAAAAGTTACCTTAATCTTGCTCAATCGCTTACTTACTTTTGATGCTTAATCTCTCTGTGTCCCAGTTTTCTCACCTATAAAATGCAGGTAACAATAGTTTTTAGTTAAGATACAAGTATTATGATGACTAAATCAGCTATTTCATGTTAAGTGTTTAGAACAGTTACTGGTACATGGTAAGTGCAATAAAATATTAAATTTTATAATAAAAATAATTATATCATAAAATTATCATTATTATCAAACTCTCTAAATTTTAATTTCATAATATGTATAATCATACTTTCTTTTCAGGGATGTTGTATGAGTTAAATGTGATATTTTATGAAAAGAATACCTAGAATATTTTCTGACAACTAATGTGTATTTTGTAAATAGTGGTCTATCTTCTACCTGAAAATCTAGTTTTCTTCAGAACAGATAGAATGTTTTACTCATTTTTGAAATTCTTAAATCCTTTTATACATAACTGAATCCCAATAAATATTTGTTGAATTAATTAAATCAAATAGAGTCAAATAGAATTAAATTGAATAGCATTATACCAAATAAATTTTTGTTGGTAAGGCTAGATCTTATCAGCAGTCTTCAGTGGTTTATCATTTCTGATTTTGAGAATTTGCAGAAACTGACAAATGGTACTAACATTTGCTATTCACTTGTAAATAATTTGAAGATCCCCCCCTTTCTTCAGACATCTGGAGAAATCTATCTTATTCTCAAATCTAAAGAAAATAATCTGTTGAAATTCTCAGAGAATTTAAATGAAAAATATGCTATATATGCTATATATTCTACATCAAAATCCAGAAATACCTAAAGGAAAAATGAAAAGTTTGTTTCACTATCAAGTGAAGAAACTTTAACACATTTAGCAAACAATTGTTGAATACATATTATACTAACTTCAGGGATAGACATGGCCTGCAACAAAGGCATTTAAGAAATGATCATTTTATATTTTTAATAAGTAACAGTATTTTAAGTGAAATAAGGCATGCAACTGAATGAATATAAGATGAAAAAATTGTTGATACGTATGGCACACATGGAACAAAGTACTTCATGAATTCTGAAAATAAGAGTATTTCTAGCTTTAAAATGAGAAAAGACTAAAACAAGGTAGTATCTGAGTTAAGTCTTAAAGGAGATATAAATGTGTTGATAAGTCAAGATGGAGAGAAGAGTACTATCAGACTTTCCAGAGTAAAGATAGTCTTAGTGGGTTCAATTATGTCCTGAAAAAGATAGGTTCAAGCTTTAACCTCTGGTACCTATAAATGTGACCTTATTTGGAAATAGGATTTTTGCAGTTGTAATCAAGTTAAGATGAAGTCATACTGGATTAGGGTGGGCCCTATATCCAATGGTTAGTCTCCTTATAATGAGACGAAGATTTGGAGACACCCAGACACACAGGGAATAAAGCCATGTGACTATGGAGGAAAAGATTGGAGTGATGCACCTACAAGCCAAGGAACACCAAGGATTGCCTGCATCCATCAGAAGCAAAGAAGAGGCAAGGAAAGCTTCTTCCCTATAGCCTTCAGAGGGAGCCCGACCCTGCTGACAACTTGATTTCAGACTTCAGAACTGTGAGACAAATTTCTATTGTTTTAAGCCACCAAGCTGTCGTAATTGGTTATGGAAATTCTAAGAAACTAATCCAATGGTCAAAAAAGATGTTTTCCACAGTTTACCCTTCTGTTGGTGTGGACTTTAATGAAAACAATTTGAGATTTAATCTAATTAAAATCTTGACTGTGTCATTTTTACTAGATGTGTAGCTTTGGGTAAATTAACTTCTCCTAGCCTCAACTTCACTACAAAAGGGATATGAAGATACCTACCATACAAGCTTTTCAGATTTTTTTGTGGCTCAATTAAGATAAAGTATATTTGTCATCTGATACATAGCAGACATTCAATCAACATTAACAGTAATAATGTTATTAGTGATGACTTTTATATAGGGGCCATTGCTGATTGTAATTACCAAGAGCACTGATGGAGTCATGATAATTAATAAAATAGATAACCTCAGACTTTAATTATACCTCATTTAAATTTACTTAAGATTTTGAAGATCTAAGATGTACCTGTGACTTTTAAAATCTTGAAAAGTCAACATTTTGTTTGAAAATAGATAAGCAAGTTACAAATACACCAGAAATTTTTTCCTTTTTTTTTTTGCATAATTACAATAGATATACCTGACTCTAAGCATCATGTTTGATTGACATTGGTAGTAGTCAGATGATATGATTAAATAAATAATTGTTATTTTGTAACTGGATCAGCAATATGTTGGCATTATATTAAATAGTATTAGATATGGACACATTTCTTGGTACTATGTACGACTGTATAATGATGAATCACATAGTCCCAGCTTTGTTCATTTTTGATAAATAGAAGACAAACAGTACCATATGCTTTATCGACACTTCTCAAAATGAGGTTTGGAAGGTGTGTATAGCACAGTGCCAGGTGATACTTGACAGCTCCACAAGATAAACAGTGCACGTATTCCTGTAGGCTAACTTTTAGGGAGACTATAAAGGGAATTAAATGTGTAATATCAAAGCAAGTACAGCAATGAACAAATAGTTAACAGTGCACATTCTAAAGCCAA
This sequence comes from Balaenoptera borealis, assembly GCF_965194805.1. Classification (NCBI taxonomy): domain Eukaryota; kingdom Metazoa; phylum Chordata; class Mammalia; order Artiodactyla; family Balaenopteridae; genus Balaenoptera; species Balaenoptera borealis. The sequence goes on along the minus strand of NC_138861.1, from coordinate 70,054,880 downwards.
AGAGCCTCAGTTCATTTTCTTGAGCCAATCATTAACTTTGTGAGTTTGGGTGTGTCTTAATTTCTCTCATCTATAAAGTGGGGATAATCATTAGTAAGACATATAATATGATTATTAATTGAGCTAATACATGTAAGTCACTTAAAAGTATAGTGACTGACACCAGAGTTGGATTTACCATGAAGCTATAAACCTTAGCATTAAGGGTTTTTTCTCCCTTTGCATTGCTCATTTCAAGCCTTGGGTGGCACCCTTGCAATGTTTTCACAGGCTCACATCTTTTTTTATAAATATGCAAAAATAAAACATAATCACTTAAGACAGCTGTCTCTTTCCATTCTGATTCCCTCCGCATCAGCTTTCTTTCATGTCAAATGAGTTGGAGTAGCACTGGGCATTCAGAACCAGCTAGAGGTAAGCTGAGTTGGAGAGTTGTTGAATTTAGGCTTAGTAGAATAATTTGCATGTATAGCTAAGGTACTACTGACTGTTTTGGTGAACAAATGCATTCCAGGATTACTCCTAGCATGCTGTGCTGATGTGCCCAGTGTCATAATATGAAGGTATAGGACGAGAGGATAAACTCGTCCTGTAGCAAGGTGAACTTATCCTGTAGCACCTGGCAGTGGAAGTATGTGGGTAGTTGAGAAGAAACAAGGTTTGAAATGTATGCAGCCAGAAACTAATTTCTAGAAAATTCTTCCAAGTCTTGTAGCTTATACATGAAATAAAATTCATAAAGATTTCCCCAAATTCGAAAGCAAAAAATTTACATGACATTATAAATAATGAGTTGTGATGCTGAAAGAAGTTTTTCTCATGTCAGTATCATTAAAAAATAGTAATCAATCAGTTATGCTAGAAGGAAGACTAAATTATCTTTGTATTCTCTCTATAGAAAATGATATTTTATGATTCTTGCCACAAAAAGACAATCAAAGGGTATGAAGACAAAAGAAAAGGAAAAGAAAGTAGTATAGAGGTGTGTTATGCATTTACTTAATAAAGATGTTTTATTTTTTTCTGGACTTTATGATCCTTGTGATATTTGCTGTGATTTCCCATTCTAAATAAATGTTCACTTACATACTTAATTTTATATACATAATTTTATATTCGTTTCCTTAATGAGCCAACAAAATTTTATAAGCTTCAGAATCTATAAAACCTGGATAGGGTTTATATTAACTAATAAAACCACAGAGCCATTAAAAATGTGTATCGGAATATATTTAAATATACATACATTCCTATATATGTATATTTTAAATGCTCAATTTTTAAATGTAACCCTGAGAGTCCAAGGAAATTTATAGCTCACAGAGAGAGATCAAACTACCATCACCATGTACAATTTTGAGACCTACTCTTTCACTGAAACCATTCAGCAAACATATTGAGCTTCCACTAAGTGTTGAGTGGAATACAAATTGAACACTTCACTGTCTCCATCTTCAAGGAGCAGAATATCTAGAGAGACAGAGAGTTGCTGTAAGACAAATGAATGAGGATGATAGAAGGAAGAAAGGAAGGAAGGAAGGAAAGAAAGAAAGGAGGGAGGGAGGACAGAGGCAGAAAGGAAGTGTGGTGACATTTCTACTTCATTTTGCTTACTTGAGACCTTGGATTTTGTGATACCTCTTGTTATTTTCTGAGTGTTAGTCATCCTTATGTCATCGCCAAGAGAAATTAATCAAGAATAGTAAGCAAGAGACACTATGTAGTCCCAAGTAATTAGAATGCAATATTTCCAGATATTTCTAAGTCAAAAGAGTGTTTCAGCAATGATGGCAAGCAAAAGAATGGTTCAGAAGAAAACAGTGAAATAAGAAAAATGGACATAGATATTTTCCCTTTTATGTAACTGATGTTATCCTGGAAATTCAAAATTCAGTTTTTGTAGAATCACTGAGAACTATTTCTCAATATAATATAGAAAATCCCTTTTTTCAAATGAAGATTCATTTTAATTATTTTTTAAATAGGCTAAAAAATAGCCAGTGACAAAAATAGGAAATCAGCCTGAAAATATGGAAGCAAAGATAGTAAATTATACAAATCAAGGGAAAAACTTGGTGAAATAACATAAAGAAGTAAAAAGAACAGCATAGGAATCAAGTGTTAACATCTTACTGGGTCCCTCATCAGCGAGTTAAATAAAATCTTTGACATATGTTTGTTTTATATTTCCGTGAAAGTCTTAATTTTATACTCTTAAAACCTATCCATCAAGATGCCCGATGGTTTCACATGATAGAGACTGGTAAAATGTGCTGCCAGGTGATTGCACGCAATAGATGGCTTAAGCCCAGGCATATCTTTTCTTGAACTCCCAGAGGTGAATCACAAACATCAATAGAACTTTACTTTTCTATTTCTCTAGCTCTTGTTCTCTGCTAATTTTGTGTTTTGTTTAGTTTTTGGTGTGCAGATGGCAGATAAATTATTACCCATTGGTGGCAGCAATGATTGATAATTTGGTTTTATGATTTGATCATTTAGTGATTTCTGAAACTAGACGAATAAATCATAGAGATTTATTCTCTGTTAAGTGAGAACTCACAGAGAATCTGGTTTGTTTGTTTTCTTTTATTTGTTTGTTTATTTTGAACTCAAATAATTTAAGAATGTCATGTCCACCAGCAAGGATAACTATTCTTTGTATACGGATTTCTCAGGCATTGTGTTTTTGTCTCTCCTGTGTCTCTTTACCTGTGATTAAAATTGTAGATTTTATGTTATAAGCTCATTGTATGTCCTGCATGTCTATGTGTCTGCAATTCATGAAGGCTTTTATTTTTTGTTACATTAGTGTGAAACATTTTTCTACTTCCAGAGAGTATTAATAATCAGAAAATAAGTTACTTAAAGGAGCTCTGCTCTAAATGGTTTATAGAGATAGATAAGTGAATATATAAATTAAATATTCCTAAAATTTCTAAAGAGTCAGAAAATTTAACTTCTAGTACTTTAAATATGCTAGACTTTAAAAAAAAGTCTTCTTACAGAAAATAACTCAGAAATGTTTTAAGAATCCAGGTTCGTATACTTAAGGCATACTTACGTTATATGAATTTCATAAATTAAGGTCAATCTATGGCAAACAAGACCATTTTATAATTTTGGTTTAATGAAAAGAATTATGCCTTTTCTCTTGACACAGTTTTCAAGTTTTCTCTATTTTAAGTATAATAGAAGCATACATTTATTCTACTTGGTTTTGCTTTTCTTAATCAAATTTTGCATTTTTTACTGATCAAATAAGATAATTTTACTCCTACATAATGTTTTTGATCATTAAAATGTAAATTTGTATTCAACTAAATTGAATAGTTGTTCTGAAACTTTCGATTTCAAAAGCAGTTATATTTTGTAGTATGTCAACTTGAAGATAATTTCCAAAATATTTTAAGGTAACTTAAAACCACAGATTGATATTCAATTGAGTTAATTAATGGATAACCATTAGATACCTAACTAATTTGTTAGATAGAATACTGAAACATCAAACCATTGATTAATACGCATTACTTAAAGTTTATGTATTTTACTTATTTTTCTATGTTATAGAGAAGCTATATCATGAGGTGATGCTAATGAGTGTTCATTTTTGCCACTTTAAGGAATGTAAAAGGGATGTGTGGCTATCAAAAACTTTATTATGTACTTATTTTCACAAGCGCTGCTAATCTGTTAAACTGCTTTCATAAGAGGACAGTTTTCTTTTATTCGCTCTGCAATCTACTGTTTTCTCTGTGAAATAGAAGTTAGTTACTTTTGTTAAAAATGTATAATTAATGAGTAGTTGAGACAATATAGTGAGAATTCACCTTTTTTTTGTATTTTTTTTAAGGAAATATAGTAATTTGTTCAAAGCAGGGGTTCTCACACTTGTTGGTCTTTTGATGCCTTCATATTCATAGGAATTATTGAGGACCCCCAAGAGCTTGCATTCATGTAAGTTATACTTATCTATATTTACATATTAGAAATTAAAATGGATAATTTTTTATTTCTTTTAAGAGAGTAATGATGAATACATTGTATGTTGACAATAATATCTTAGTATAATTATGAAATTAATTTTTACCCAGTAGAGTCTCTAAAAGCTATCCTGAAGTAATGTATCAGTTTTAGAATATGAAAAAGCATAATAAAGAATAAAACTTGGAAGGCAAATTTTATTTTCTTAAATTATAATACCTTAATCTGAAAAGAAACTAAGAAATATGTTAACATTTTAGCAGTTTGTTTCATCCTGATTGTCTTGCTTCTTTGGTTTACTGATTAATACCTTCACCTACAATATGGAAGGTAATTCTTTACCTTTTGTGTAATCTGCCTGCATTGTAAAATTCTGCATTTTACCAGAATAATTTTCTGTGCTTTATGTTAACTTTATTAGATCCTTGATTATTTAAGAGGCAAAAAGAGCAAAACAAAAGTTACCACTTATCAAAGAACAAAGGTTCTTTAAATCCTGTTATCATCTATTTTTTTAATGCTTTATTGTCACTTTAATTAAATGGTTAACCAAGTACTGTTCCTCAGGTACCCATGATCCTTTTTAAACCGAGTGTACAAATCTCTCTTAAAAACTTTTTAAAATGTATCTTTCAAAAATCAGGTCTTAAATGCAGAAAAATAAGATAAAGCTTTCAGGATATTTTTATATCTAAATCTATCAGACTGGGACTTCCCTCGCGGTCCAGTAGTTGAGTCTCCACACTTCCACTGCAGGGGGCACATGTTTGATCCCTGGTGGGGGAACTAAAATCCCTCATGCTGCAGGGTGCGGCCAAGAAAATAAAATAAAACTATCAGACTATATCAGAGCGTCCCTGGAAAATCACAAAGATTTGTTCTTTCACTTCTTAAAAAGAGACGCTAGAAGTATCTAATTAGGTTTGTTTGATGAGTTGCATAGGCAGACTTGTCAAATCAGAAGAGACACTCAGCCTTCCTTAGGTTAAATTGATATTGGTAAAATGTTATTAATATAAATATTCATAGTTTATGGGAAGTCTTGGGGTATTTGTTAATGCCCTTGCTTTCAATAACATGTTTTAACCTCAGGGAAAACATTGATCAAAACTCTTATGGAATAGTTTTTCAAGTTTTCCTGCATTGTTCAGTCTTCTGGTAGTGCTTTACCTAATAATATTAGTCAATAACAATATAATGTTATCAGTCATAGTCTCAGTTATTACTTAAAATGTTTATAGACCACCACCTTACTTCTTTAATTTGAATCTACCACCTTCTAGGCCAGTGATTCTCAAACGGTGATGCATATCAGACTAACCTAAGTGTAGGTCTTACTCCAGAGTTTACTTGATATTTTTGATATGCTCTTGATGTATATATTATGTTTCAGGATCATTATATGTTATATCTCAAGATTTTTTTCTTCTTATAAGAAAATTTCCATCTGTTTTTTAATAGTCAGATAAAACAGTCACTGACTTCTTTAAAAACAAAAATGGTCAGTCTCCTTCAACAAAGGATACTCTCAAAGCCTTGTGGAAAAGGACTGTTCTAGGTACTTCACACTATTGACACTTCAACAAATAGCATGTTGGATACCTGCTTCTGACCTGACATCATTTAGACCACTTTTAGACTGTACCAGTGGACTAAGTCAGGATTTCTAGAACTCTTTTTAGCTGAGAAGCAGATGGCCTCATAGAAATGCTAACCCAATATCCAACAGAACAAGAATTAATTACATAGGACTGAATGAACTGATGAGGGAAGTTTTAATATAGCTTTTTTTAGGGAGGGGAATATGATTAATATTGCTTTAATGTTCTGTTTCCTGAATGTATAAGAAAATGTTTTCTCTTTGTTCAGCTATCTGAAACCCAGAACAATTGAGTAAACTCTGCTTTTGTAAACTGAGATGAAATATTTTAGATGATACCTAATTCTCACTGATTATCAAATTCAGAAACTCTTACTGCTCCTCTTTACTTTTATGCCAATATAGTTATTTGCATACATTTGATAAGAATGTCTTCCTTTTTACCAGGATATAATAGAACAAAATGATTGTACAACCATGGCCTTATCTCAAGAGTGTCATATTTGAGAACAATGCTCATTTAATCAGATATGACAAGCTGCTTTTGAGAAACAAAGCTGGCTTTATTATGGAGAAAATGGCTACAAAACTCTCCCAGGAAAACTGCCTGATACCTGGTTTGCAGGGCTTAGCCTTGCAGATAGTAAAGAAGGTTACTTCCTGGTAGGTCAAGAACCTTGGAAAATTTGGGGCACTATGATAAGAGAGAAAAATTACACAAGATTAGAGTTACTGCAGGTGAATGTAGTGGAGGGATTATCTTGGGGTTCATTTCCTTACCTTGGGCTAGTAAATAATAAAAGCTTTTATAAATCAAATGTGAGATTACTTATGAAAATTTCTAAGCAGACATTAGCCTTATAGTGTTTGTAACTGTTAGTTATTATATGGCTCATGATTTGCAAAAAGTCTAAAAAGGTCTATATGGTAAATTAATACACTTACTGCACCTGTGTAAATAATCAGGCCAAACTAGTGGGACCAGACTTATTTTGTAATCAAGAAAATCTCTCTTTGAGATTATCATGATTACAGGTAAGGGAAAACTGTCAAGGAAAATTCTGAAAGACTTTGAAAGGTACCAAAAAGATTACTTGGTGTCTACAATGAAAATTATCTATTGTCTAGAATACACCTTTCCAGGTTTTCTGACTCTAAGAAGTTTGTACTTTTCATTGTCCTTGACTATTTTATAATTGTATAAGTTGTAGAAAATCAATGTGAATGATTCTTGACCATGGAAGTACAAATTAATTGTGTTCAGTAGAATGAAATTGATTATTCCTCTGTGGATACTGACCAATTTTGCCAGTTTTACATCTATTAAGCAAATTTATTTGAACATTCACCATGGGCCTACATAAGATGTCTGCTCTTTGGTTTCTCCTACAAACTGGTTGTAACATCTTACTGGTTCCCTCATTACTTAATGAATTATGTAGAATTTTTGGCATGTGTTCATTTAAAATATAAAAAGTTATGATAGGTAGAATACTTGAATAAGTAGCAAGAAGAAAAGTATACTACCACAGGTTCAATATTAAGCATCTTAAATATATTAAAAAGGTAAAGTGTATAATTAAGCCTTCATTTTGATCTCACAAACGCTATGAAGAGACAAAAAGCTTAGATTTTAAAGTTTTATGTCAGCACATTTTATATATCTTTATTTTCTATAACACTGGTTGGCCTATCTCTCAAAAATGGTTGTCATGAGCACTGTTCAGTCACATCGTTTCATTGATTTAAATTGGTTAAAAGGCACAACGTTTGCATTTCTGAAGCAGTGCAAAAGTTCTGTCACCTAAAAAAATGATATCTTTGAAATGAGAAAAACCAAACTCTATATACTGAGTGGTGCACTCTTGAAGATAGATTTCTAAAAACTGACCATTTTTATCAGCCCATAAAATTTCATATCCTGCTCTTGCTTATCAGTGTCAGGACAATAAGGTACCCAATGTAGAGACCATCAATGGTCTTAAGGAGAGTTATGCTAACACATCATTTATCAAAGTAATATAAGAAATATTAGTTTTAAAAAATGTTGATAAATATTTCATGCAAAAAGAACTCTGTGTCAATTAAAATTTGAAAAGAAGATTCTCTATGAAAATTAGCATATTAGAAGTTCTGTGCACTCTTACCATTAAGAATCATACCTGTGAAGTTTTAAGTTTTCCAAACCTATGTGAGCATTTTCCCCAACAGATACCTATTAACAGCATGTGGAATAATATTCTTCAGAAAAATGGTTTAGGGTATGCTTTACTGTCATGAATCATAGATTGTCAATAAACTCTTGCTAAATCCCATAAAAATAAGATATTTTTAATGATAGCAATTATAAATGCTTATAATAGAAAGAATTATAAATATAGACAAAAACAAATAGAAATATAAATCATACATAATCCCATCAAGCAGAGGTAAACACTTTTTAACACTTTGTGTCATTTTTGTATGCATTAGTAAGTTTACTTTTTAATTTTTTTATAAAAAAGAAGGAATCATCCTACTTTCTTTTTTATAACCTCCAATTTTTCATTAAGCATATTACAAACATATTTCTAGGCTGTTAAATGTTTGAAAAAACAACTTTTAATGGCTTCAAGATATTCTATTTATGAATGTACCATAATATTTAGATAAACCTTATCAATGGGCATTTAAATTGGTTTGTTTTTCATTATCATAAATTCCACCATGGACACCCTTATGGCTCTATCTTGAATACATCTATAATTACTTCTTTAGGATAAATTTCTAATCCAAGCATAGCAGATCAAAGAGTATGCAAAATTTTAGCACTCTTGATCTGTATAAGTGTTTGGCCTCCAACCTCCATTGGGTCCTCCAAGCTTCAGACCTGTATTATGTTTTTATTTTACTATCAGCTCTCTTTCTAGTTTTTGAAGATGTTTAAAATCATGACCACTCTCTTCAAACCTTCAACTATATTCATTCTCAGCCAGCTGACTTTACATCCTTCTTTTGAGAGAAAATAGAACACATGCTTCCTCACGTAAAATAATTCTACATACTTATTTGCATCACTGTCTATCTCTTTCAGCTTCTCTCAACTTAAAATGTAAATCTTTGTCCTGCATCTTGGATTCCCTTCTTTTGTGTTTCTCAGAAGACCTTCATGTTCTCTATTCTGCATCATCTCCCCACCTCTACTGATTCCTTCACAGCAAACAAAAAAACTCAGCACCATAGTCCACTCCAGCTACTACCTTATACTTCTCCCTCCACAATTAAATGTCTTCAAAATGTTTCTACTCATGGTTTTCATTTTCCTACCTCCACCTAAGTCTCATTGTACAAGTCTGGCCCACCTCCATCTCATACACTGCTCTTACCAAGGGCATGTTTTTACCAATAATTCTAGTGAAACTTATCATTTGGTCCTTATTTTATTTGCCCTCCCTGCAAAGTTTAGCACTCTTCATTACTCTGTTTTTGAAACATTCACTTTCCTAGGTTTCAGGAAAGCATACTCTTCTATTGATGTTTTTCCTCCTACCTTTCTGACTCTCTGATCACTCTCATTTTACAGCTTCTTTTACTCTATACATGCTTCAAAGTAAATTATTTCTCAAGTACTGCACCAAGCTCTTTTTTCTTGTCTTCTCTTTATTTTTTTGTTTTGTTTTGTTTTGGTTTGGTTTTTCTCTCCCGTACAACATACTGTCTCTAGGAAATATCATCTATATTCATGAGTTTGATTAACATCAATCTCATGTTTATCCTGTTTTACAGTACTAAGTATCTAATAATTTCCATGTACCAGCTACATCTTCACTCAAGTTACTTAACTTATCTCAACCTTAGTTTTCTCATCTGTAAAATGAGAATAAGAATGGCATATCTGCCATGGGTCACACTGTAAAGCATCAGTGAGATAATTTAAGTATTTTAGTAACATACCTGGCAAAAAACAAGTGCTTAAAAAGTACCCTTTATTCCTAATCTATACTGTATTCAAAACAATTTTGGACAAAACATTATAATACTCAAGTAATTAGTGGGAAGAAAATCCTCGGTGAATAACAAAATTAAGGCCAAAATAACACATTGATTATGTACATAAAAGTCTGTATTAGTTAAGGTTTGTACCTTTTAATCACTTAACCTATTTCTCTTATCCCTACCCCTCTTCCTAATGCTAATCACCATTTAGTTCTCTGTATCTATGACTCTGTTTTTGTTTTGTTTTGTTCTTTAGATCCCACACACAAGTGAGATTATGCGGTATTTATCTTTCTCTGTCTGATTTCACTTAGCATAATACATTCTAGGACCACCCATGCTGTCACAAATGGCAAGATTTCATTTTTTTTATTGCTGACTGGCTGACTTTTATTACATTGTGTACACACTTGACACTTGAACAACAGGAGGGCTAATCTTTGTATAACTTATAGCTGGCCCTCTGTATTCATGGTTTATCAATTTTGTTTATCTTTTCAAAGAACCAGCTCTTTGTTTCATTGATCTTTTCTATTGTTTTTTTAGTCTCTATTTCATTTATTTCTGCTCTGATCTTTATTATTTCTTTCCTTGTATTAATTTTGAGTTTTGTTTGTTCTTCTTTTTCTAGTTCCTTTAGGTAAGTTTAAATTGTTTATTTGAGATTTTTCTTGTTTCCTGAGGTAGGCTTGTATCACTATAAACTTCCCTCTTAGAACTGCTTTTGCTGCACCCCCCAGATTTTGGATCATTGTGTATTCATTTTAGTTTGTCTCCAGGTAATTTTTGATTTCCTCTTTTATTTCTTCCGTGGTTTTTTAGTAGCATATAGTTTAGTTTTTAGCAGTCTTGTAGCTGATTTCTAGTCTCATACGGTTGTGGTCAAAGTAGATGTTTAATATGATTTCAATCTTAAATTTATTGAGATTGTTTTGTGGCCTAGTATGTGATCTACCCTGGAGAATGTTTCATGTGTACTTGAAAAGAATCAGTATTCTGCTGCTTTTGGATGGAATGCGCTATATATATTTACTAAGTTCATTTGATCTAATGTGTCATTTAATACCAGTGTTTCCTTACTGCTTTTCTGTCTGGATGATCTGTCCATTGATGCAAGTGGGGTGATAAAGTCCCCTACTATTATTGTATTACTCTCAATGTCTCCCTTTATGTTTGTTAATATTTGCTTTATATATTTAGGTGCTCCTATGTTGGGTGCGTATATATTTACAGTTGTTATCTTTTTCTTGTTGGATTGATCCCTTTATCACCATGTAATGTCCTTCTTTGTCTCTTGTTACAGTCTTTGTTTTAAAGTCTATTTTGTCTAAGCATTGCTACTCCAGCTTTCTTGTTGTTTCCACTTGCATGGAATACCTTTGTCTATTCCCTCACTTTCAGTCTGTGAGTCTAGATCTGAAGTGAATCTCTTATAGGCACCCTATATATGGGTCTTTTAAAAAAAAAATCTATTCAGCCACTGTATGTCTTTTACCTGAAGAATTTGGTCTATTTACATTTAAAGTAATTACTGATACGTATGTTCTTATTGCCCTTTTGTTAATTGTTTTCTGTGGGGTTTTCTTTGTAGTTCTTTTTTATTCCTTTATTAAATTCAAATGCATTCTAACAACCCTGCATTTTTCATGCCCTCCTCCCATGTTTAATTTTTTTGACATAATGTTTTACATTTTTTGGCTAGTGTATCCCTTAACTACCTATTGTGGATATAGGTGATTTTACTCCTTTTGTCTTTTAACCTTCCTACTACGTTTAGTGTATGTTTGCTTTTACCAATGAGATTTTTCCTTTCATAATTTGCATGTTTCCAGTTCTGGCCTTTCCTTTTTCACTTAGAAAAGTCCTTTTAATATTTCTTGTTAGGCCAGTTTGGTGGTGCTGAATTCTTTTAGCTTTTGCTTGTCTATAAAACACTTTATCACTCCTTCAATCTGAATGATAGCCTTACCAGATAGAGTATTCATGGTTGTGGGTTTTTTATTCCTTTCATCACTTTGACTATATCATGCCACTCCCATCTGGCCTGCAAAGTTTTTCTTGAAAAATCAGCTGTTTATCTTACGAGAGTTCCCTTGTACATAATTAGTGTCTTTTCTCTTGCTGCTTTTAAGATTCTCTATTTATATTTAATTTTTGCCATTTTAATTATAATGTGTCTCGGTGTGGACCTCTTTGGGTTCATCTTATTTGGAACTCTCTATGCTTCCTGAACTTTGGTGTCTGTTTCCTTTTCCAGGTTATGCAATTTTTCAGCTTCTGCTTCTTCAAATAAGTTCTCTGCCCCTTTCTTTCTCTCTCTTCAACTTCTGGGACCTCTGTAATTCAATTGTTAGTGTGATTGATGTTGTCTCAGAAGTCTCTTAAACTATGCTCATTTGAAAACAATTTTTTTTTTGTTCAGCTTGAGTGATTTCCACTACTCTGTCTTCCAGTTCACTGATCTGTTCCTCTGTATCATTTAATCTACTCTTGACTTTGTCTGGCATGTTTTTATTTCAGTTATTGAATTCTTCAGCTCTGTTTGACCCTTCTTTATATTTTTCTCTTTGTTAAACTTCTCACTGTGTTCACCCATTCTTCTCCCAAATTTGCTGAGCATCCTTCATTTGGAACATATTCCTCTATCTCCTCACTTTGCCTAATTATCTGAATTTCTTTGTATGTATCAGGTAGGTTGGTTATGTTCCCCAATCTTGGAAAAGTGGCCTTGTGTAGGAGACATTCTAAGGGACCCAGCAGCACATTCCCCTCTGGTCACCAGAGCTAGATGCTCTAGGACTGCCCCTTAGCTTGGCTGGGTGGGCTCTTCTGCTGTGGCAGGTTGACCACTATGGGCATGATGGTAGGCAGAAATGACCCCCAGCCCAGTTGGTTGCCAGGTCCTACCTCATGTGGTGCTTGCCAGCCCACTGGTGGGCAGGTAGGTCCTCAGCACTAATAGGCTAGAGGGAGGACTCCAAAATGGTGCTTTCAAGCACTGATGTCCTCTTGCTAGAACAAGCTCCCCAAAATAGCTGTCACCAACATCTATGTCCCAGGGGGAGCCCCAGTTGCTTCTTCCCTTTCTAAGAGACTCTCCAAGATCAGCAAGTAGATCTGACCCAGGCTCCTTTCAAATTACTGCCTCATTGTTGAGACTTGGAGCATATGAGATTTTGTACCTGCCCTTTAAGAATAGAGTCTCTGTTTCCTACAGCCCTCTGGCTCTCCTGTATGCTAATTTCTCTGGCCTTCAAAGCCAGATGTTATGTGAGCTTCTCTTCCTGTGCAGGGGGCTCAGACTCCCACTCCTTGGGGAGAACCTCTGCAATTGTAATTATCCTTCCTTCTGCGGGTCACTTACCTGCGGGTGTAGGTCTTGTCTCTACTGCATCTCCACCCCTCCCTCCTATCCACCTTGTTGTGATTCCTTCTTTATATCTTTAGATGTGGAAAATCCTTTCTGCTAGTCTTCAGGTCATCCTCATAGTTGTTTTCTAAAGAGTTGTAATTTTGGTGTGCCTATAAGAGGAAGTAAGTTCAGGCTCTTCCTACTCCATCATCTTGGCCACATCCAGTAAAATTCATATTGATCATCGAAAATTTACAAAACACAGATAGTAAGAAAGGAAAAGAAAATTACTTGTAATCACATAACCCAGAGATCTATCATTAACATTTTGATGTATATCCTTCAAGCAGCTATTTTATAATTACTTAGGTACTTTGCATTTAAACAATTAAGGATAATAGCATATGTGTGTATATATATATATTTTTTTTTTCTCTCTCTCTCTCTATATATATAGAAAGCTTTCTACTGCTTTCTATGTGTTAAATATTTTTCTAAGCACTTCACTTCATATATATTAACTTCTTTAATCTTCACAAGTACTTTCTGTTATTACCCTTGTATACAGGTAAGTGAGCTGAGGCCCAGTATATCTACATTCACATTGCTTTCTCACTGAGCAAAATGATTTTAAAAACTAGTCTGTAATAACAAGCATTGGTGAGGATGGGGAGAAAAAGGAATGTAAAGGGAGCAGCCACTCTGGAAGACAGTACGGAGGGTACTCAAAAAATTAAAAATAGAACTATCATATGATCCAGCAATTCCTTTCCTGAATATTTGCCCAAAGAAAACAAAAACACTAATTAGAAAAGGTATATGCACCCTATGCTCTGCAGCATGATTTGCAATAGCTATGTAAACAACCTAAGTGTCCATTGATATATGAATGAATAAAGAAGATGTGATTTATTATATATATATAATATTTACTATATATTGTTTATTGTATATTAATATTTATTATATATATGTATATATATATACATATATATATAAAATGGGGTATTACTCAGCCATAAAAAAGAATGAAAGTTTGCCATTTGTGACAACATGAATGGAACTGGAGGGTATTATGCTAAATGAAATAAGGCAGACAGAGAAAGACAAATACTGCATAACTCCACTTATATGTGGAATCTAAAAATAGAAAACAAACAACAAAACAACACAGAAACAGATTCATAAATACAGAGGACAAACTGGCTATTACCAGAGGGCAGGAGGATGAGAGGTTGGATCACATAGGTAAATGGGATTAAGAGGTACAAACTTCCAGTTATAAAATAAATAATTCACAGGGAAGTAATACACAGCATAAGAAATATGGTCAAAAATACTGTAATAACTTTGAATGGTGACAGATGGTTACTAGACTTATTGTGGTAAATATTTCATAATGTATTTAAATGTTGAATCAGTAGGTTATACACCTGAAAAATAACATAATACTGTACATCAACTATACTTCAATTTAAAAAAAGTTTAGGAAAAAAAAAATTTAAGTTACTGGTTTGAAACTTTTTAACACATCATTAAGAGTATCTTAGTTGTTTACATTTTTTAAAAAAGCCTTCTAGTGTTTCACTTTGTCATACCCATAGGTTTGAGCAAATGATGAAAAAATTGTAGAAATCCTGACAAATCTTTAATCACTGCCTTTAAAACACACACACATTTCTTTTATCTCTGCATAAAGCCAGTCCAGAGGTCAGCATTTCTCAGAAGTTGCCCTGGGGTCCAGCTGCTGGAGAAGAGTATGATCTATGTTAACGTCCCATGCGGTGTAATCAGGATGAAAGGAGCTATTCTGAGGTATCTATTAACTCCTTCCTCCAACACATTAAGTTACATCTCCTTACACTTTATGAGATCTGGAAAACACAGAGCATAATGTCCTTATTAAGTTCAGAGATAATAGAGGAGCCAGAAGGTGATTTAAAACCTAAGATACAGCATATTAGGAACTTTGGTATTCTTCTCAACTGCCAGACTCAAGAATCAGTGGAATGTCAAATCAAGCAGCATTTTATAATAACTGTGACATCTCTGCATTGAGTGAAAGTTGCCAAATACACTTACTATATTGCATTCTCTACCTTGAGGTAAAACATTAAAAACATATGATATATGTAACACTTGGTGATAATATCTTTGCCACTTTGATTTCTGGGTGATGCAAGAAAATTTCACTTTTTATTACCTGTACACATAAAGAAAATATATATAATATATTGAATTAAATAATCTCTCCAATATGCTATCATAATGACAAAAAATATTACTATAATATACTATGTATTGTGTATATAACTATATGTTACTATAGTTTGACCAGTATGGTTGTCCTTTCAAATTTAATCTTTATGAAACAGAAACTGGTCTGTCTTGTACATCACTGTATCCCCTAGAATGGCTTTATGTCAGGCACATACATTATATGTGTTAATTCATTTAATAAATACATATGACTACATACTATTAATAAGGAAATGAGTTACAGAGAGACTAACTTATTCAGGTTCACATATCAAGCATACATTGGTTTGAATTCAAGATTACTCCTAAAACAATCCACCACCACCACCAAGTAGGAAGAAAAAGGTCACAGTGACAGCTAGAGGTGTGGAACTCTCACAAATCCCTATGTATACCCCAGGAGTGTGTCACTAGGAAACATTTTAAGTCACAGAATTTGAATCACTGTCAAGATCCATATCTCCACCTGCTTATATTACAGCTATTTTTGTCTCCAACGTAGATTGTGACTCCATAAAGAATAAACTTTATGTCTTATTCATATGTATTACTATGGAGCTAGCCTAGTGCCCTGTACACAGTAGAGACCCAGTAAAGTTCTCATGAATTGAATTAGAGGTGAAAAACATGTAGTGGCACAACTAATATATAGAAATGAATATTCTTTTTATTGGACAAGGCAGAATATATATATATATATATATATATATATATATATATATATATATATGTATGTACATGCATGTAGGTTGATCTAATCTACTATCAACATAGAATCAAACTCCAAACCAAACTAAAGGGCTATAAAGTGATGTTTCTTTCTAAATTTTTATAGAGATAAAATAATTTAAAACAAAACTAGATTTTCCCACCAACAAAAGGGATATTTGCCGTGGGTTGAGGCTGGCAGTGATGGGCCTAATCTCAAACTAGACATAGATGCTGAGTTGTAAAAGGGACCTTGAAAGGCAAATAGTAGAGGAAAAGTCAACCAACTAAAACATGGGACAGGTAACAGGAGCAGCCCAGAAAAGTGATTAGCATTGATGTAAACACACATTAGCACCTCCTACTGGGTTTTAATACCATTAATATGCATGTATGTGTGTGTATATACACCTGTGTACATGCAGGTATACATGCATACATACACATAGCAACAGACAGATGAAGAGAGAGGCTCACATTCAGAACTGGGTCTATCTGGCCAAGGGTAACAAGACCACCTATGTAGATCTGGCCTTTAGAAGGGCTCCAATCTGGGAAGAAGAGAGACTGTAGAAAAAGTTTATCAAAATAAAGAAATGCTTCATTCCCAGAGGAAATGAAATATGAAGACATGTAGTCAAGCACAAAAAAGTAAAGCAGCTGTCCCAGCTACTCCAAGTTGGATACAGAGCAAGAGCTTGTTCAGTGAATCAAGACAGAAATCAATAACTTAAACTGAAGAAAACTAGGCAGAGCCAGACTTGAAGCAAAATTGTTAAAATGTTAAAATTTCTCACGTCTCCTTTTTTCTCTTTCAGTGTCTTTCTCATCTTTTTCTCTTTTTCTTCCTTATCTTCAATAGGAAAGGGAGATATTGTACAAATTAAGGTCACAAATAACAAAACCATAACATTATGTAAATAATGACAACAGACAAGTAATGATGGGAACAATAATCATCCCAGACAACGGAGTCTAGGGAAATTATTGCTATTGTGCACAAAACCAGATGCTTATCTTTCAGGCATTCAAAGCAAAACGGGAACATAATAGGATACATAGCTCTCAATAGCTAATAAGTAGAAAACCAAATGATCAGAAAAGAGATATTTCCCTAGCTCTGAAATCTGAGAAGAAATATTGCATGAATCTACATTGAAACTTTTTAAAACCACGCAGATAGTATTGTAATAAGGTCTTTCAGGAGGAAAAAAAAAAAAGATATAAAGAAACTTTGGATAAATAATGAATTCATAGAAATAAGACAGAAAAAAATCAGCAATGCAAGTGAAGATGAGACATATAAGACTAAAGGAAACCGGCAGGAATAAATAATTACATAAGGTAAAGAACCACAAAGATAAAAGTGGTAGAATCATTTTCACAATTGAACTGGATGTGACAAAATACAGATTTTAAAATGATATAAAATCTTTGGACCAATATCTGTCACAGTAAATGTCTACATTTTCCCTAGGAATATATTCCTCATTTTCATATAGGTCTCTCTGGCAAAAATCATTGTTTCAGAATTATTATTTTTAATGTAGAGGCTATTAAGTTAAAATTTCAGCTATTTTATAAAAATTCATTATGTTATCTTTCAACATCTTGCTTAAAAAGATTGCTCTGTTCTGAAATGACATTATTTTGTAGAGTTGATCTTTTGCTAATGTGAAGATGTAGGTGGAGGAACATAGGGTTTTTTGGTTTTTTGTTTTTTTAATTAATTTATTTATTTTTGGCTGCGTTGGGTCTTCCTTGCTGCGTGCGGGCTCTCTCTAGTTGTGGAGAGCAGGGGCTACTCTTTGTTGTGGTGTGCGGGCTTCTCCTTGCGGTGGCTTCTCTTGTTGTGGAGCACAGGCTCTAGATGCATGGGCTCAGTAGTTGTGGCTCGCGGGCTCTAGAGCATGGGCTCTAGAGTGCAGGCTCAGTAGTTGTGGCACACGGGCTTAGTTGCTCTGCGGCATGTGGAATCTTCCCGGACCAGGGATAGAACCCTTGTCCCCTGCATTGGCAGGCGGATTCTTATCCATTGCACCACCAGGGAAGTCCAGGAACATAGGTTTTGGAAATAGATAGGTTTGGGTTTGAATTCAGCCCTTCGACTTATTGGCTGTTTGACCTTGAGAAAGTTAGCCAGCCCTTGGCCTTTTAAATTTACAATATGATGTAAATAACTCCTATATCTCTGAGTTGTTTTTATCGTTAAATGAGATCATGTATATAATGTTCCCAGCAAGTTTCTAGGCAAGTATTAGATAAATAATACTGCTCTGCTCTGATGGGCTTTGGACTCCCTACCTTAAATAGGTAAATGAAATACATTTGTATCAGGTACTGACTATACTGCTGAATTGAATGAATAAGCATTTTCAGAACTCTAATGGAAAACTGATGAATTCATAAAAGTGCTAACAAAAGATCAAGATGAAAAAAAAAATTAATTACATGGGACTGAGTGAACTGATGAGGATGATTATAATTTTTGTGACTTTCTGTTTGAATAAAAAAAAAAAAATCCCACAAGGACTCAGAGGCAAAAAAAAAAAAAGAAACCCTCAAAGGAAAGTATTTCCTAAATATTTATACAATGAAAACAACCTTAAGAAAATAACTCTATGTCTATAGTTTTTAAATTATTTCACATTCAACAGTTCAATCAACGAATATCTATTAAATATGAAAGGCATCTTGCTGGGTAATATATGTACTAAAATAAATTGTAACTGCTTCCCCAACAGTCTAATGAAGGACAGACATATTTAACTGAATATTGAATATTAGCCAAGTTCCGAGGAAGACACATGAGGCTGTGGGAGGTAGGACAAATGGGAAATTTTATAGTAGTTCCAGAAAGGGTAAGGAAATAATCATGAAAGTTCCTGATCAGCTGTACCTTTAAATATTCTGAGTATTAATAAATGTATGCGGCACTGTAATGATTTTTGCCTCCCATGAAATAATATTTCTTCTCAACAGGATTTCAGTGATTTTATCCTAAGAAATTCATAAGTACCAGGATTCTTCAGTACAAAATAAGCAATATTTATACCCCTGCAAGTTTAACTTCAGTTTTCCCAAATCAAATTGGAGGTCTGATCTCTCCTTTTCTAATAAATACAAATCAAATTTAGGCATTTTTTTATCCTTGCTCTACCACCTGAGACCCACCAGTTTCATAGAGGATTTTTTTTTTCATTAAAATAAATCTCTGTAATATGACAACCACACTAGTTTAGTTCTATAAAATTATCTTAAGGTTTTTTTATGATTTATTTTGTTACGTAGAAGTTATTTCAAGATTGTGGTTTATCTCAAGATACCAGTAAAATTTTTCTTATAATTGTTCAAGTGATTTTTTTTAATTTCAAAAAATGTCTCTCATAATATTTGTAATTACTTTCCGACAGAGTATATAACTTGCCAGTGAACCAAGGTGGGCTACAGAAAAGTAATTTCTCCAACTCACTTACTATCGCTTCCCACGGTTCGCATGAGTTGTGTAAGGCTAGAGTCCTGCAGTTAGTTCAAAGGCTGGCTGGTCTATTGCAGAATTATTCTTGAAGTTTTAAGTGTTGAAGTGGAAGTAACAGTACATTCTAGGTTAGGCCACACAAACCAATTTCACTAAGGGAATGGAAAACTAATTCTAATGGAAAACCAAAATGATATTTTTCGCCATTCATATGTTCAGCAAATATTTATTGAACATTGCTATATGCCAGGCCCTGTTTTACTTGCTGGGGAAATATCAATGAGCAAAATGGACAAAGTTCTCATCCTCCAAGAGCTTACATTCTGCTGGGGAGATATTTATAAACCAGGGCCAACTTATCCATTACGTACAGAGCCTAAGGCCCATGGTACTTCTAAGGGCCCACAAAAATATTTTAATTTTAATTTATTTTAAAACCAGAAGAAAAATATGAATGTTATAATAATGCATCCATCCTGGATTGTATTTTTCTTTATACCAATGCATCCATAAAACATAATTTAAAATATTTTTTTATGGAGGAAGGGGACTATTAAAGCAAAAGTGCCTTGAGATCACAGAAGTTATATTGTAGACCTGTAATAAACACAAGTGAACAAGTAAATTATGTGGTATATTGGAGAGTGAGAAGTTCTGTGGAGAAAAAAAAAGGAAGTGTGGTAGAGTGTGGGATAAGACTGTTTGAAATTTTAAATAGAGGTTAGAGAAAGCATCACTGAGAAGCAACAGTTGTGCACAGACCAGAAGGAAGTTAGGCAAAAAGCAGTGCAGACCTCTAGGTGAAGAGCGTTCTAGGTGCAAAGATAAGCAGATGCAAAGCCCTGAGATAGGGGTGTGCCTGGAATGTGGACAAGCAACAGAGAGGCTATTATGGCTGCAGCAAAGTGATCTCTGGGGAGAGGAGCTGAAGATCAGGCTGTGGAAGTGTCGGGAGTCAGACTGTATAGTGCTTTGCAGGCCACTTCAGACTTCTCTGAGTGATAAGGGAACAACCAGAGGATTTAAGGCAAGGCCACTGTTAGGAGTTAAATTGAGTACCTAAAAAGTTATATTGATGTCCTAACCCCAGGTACTTGTGTCTTTGATCTTATTTGGAAATAGGGTCTTTGTAGATACAATCAAGTTAAGATGAGGTCAATAGGGTGAGTCCTAATCCAATATGACCATTGTCCTCATAAGAAAAGGAAAACACCATGTGAAGACACAGACACACAGGGAGAATGCCATGTGATGACAGAGGCTGAATTTGGAGTGACGTAGCTGCCAACTGTGGAAGGCCAAGGATTGACGGCCACCATCAGAAGCTAGGAAGAGGCAAGGAAAGATTCTCTCCAGAGTTTCAAAGGGATCACAGCTCTACTGACATCCTGATTTCCAGCTTCTAGTAGAACTGTGAGACAATAGACTTCTGTATCTTTAAGTTACCCAGTTTGTGGTACTTTGTTACAGTAGCTCTAGGAAACTAACACAGTCACTTTGTTCTAACAGCATGTCTCTGGCTGAGTGTCAAAAATAAACTATAGAAAGGGCAAGGGTAGGAACTAGGAAGCTATCTTAGGTCAAGTGTCCTGGGAAGCAGATTCTAAGACGGAGAATTGCAAACAGAAGGTTCATCCAGAAGTGCTCTCAGAAACAATACAGGGTGAGAATGGGGTTGTGGTGGGGGGAATGAGGGACTCAGAACTGGACAGAGGGAAGAGTGGAGCTCATAGAGCACTTGGGCAATTCAGTGGGGGTTCACTGAATGTGAGATGGTCCTTCAGAGTCAACTTGAAGTAGGAAATGGGCCTACCATAAGTATCCCTGTGAAAGACAGGTATTGAATTAGATTCCTGGGGAGGGAACATAATCTTGAGTAAGACATCTCCATTCAGCAAAGGGAGGGAAATATTTGAGGAACTCATCTGTGAGCAGCTTACATTCTTCAGGCTGTGGAAATGAATACTTGGTCCTGGGAGAAGGAATATGCAAGGTGCGTCATAACATCTCCAGAAGAGGATACTACAATGATAGAAGAGAGATTCAAACAGCATGGGAAAACATGGGAATCAGAGTACAGTGCATGGAATTCTGTGTATATAAATGGTGTAGTCTGTGTGTGTGTGTGTGTGTGTGTGTGTGTGTGTATCCTAGCAAGGATCTTCCATTTGCAAAGCCCTCTAAATTTATAATATACGTAATTTGGTGGCCACACTAACCTTGTAATGCAGGTAGGACAGATATTTTAAAATTCTAATTTTTCCAATAGGGAAAATAAAGCCTAGAAATATCTACTGACTTGCCCAATACTCAGGGAGTTAATGGTAAGGACAAGACTGAAAATATGGTCTTCTGAATCCATGTCCTGTGTTATTTGTACCGTGTCATATGGCCTAAATATTACTTCAGTTATGTGGCAGTGATGGTACTACACAATTCTGAATATTCTTTTACACTTTGCTATATTTCAATACCACCAAGAGAATGTGTGGCAAGAACTGCATAGCTGTTTATCAGACTCACAACGATTTCTTCCTGGATCCAAAGCTAGACCACATTTGCCAACCTACTTTAGAGTTAGTGTAGCCATATGACTGAGTTCTTGTGAATGGAATCTGAGCTGTGATAAAGATCATGCAGGCCCATAAATAAAATGCTAAGAAATCATCCCTACGGTCTGCCCAGTGCAATGGCAAAAGCCATGTGTTAAAGATGGAGGAGTGTCCATTAGCCTGGATCTCTGAAAATTTGAAAGGAACAAAGATGCCTGTATACTAGCCCCTCCGCCCCGCTTCAGTTTAGATTCCTAATCCAGGGTTTTCTTAACCATTAGAGAATCGGAAACACAGTATGCATACTTTAGTGCAAGATGTACAGTATAGACTTGGAATTTTATTTCATGACATTTCACATAAGTATAACTAGTATATCTTATTAAAATATAAATTGAATAACTTATGGTAAGACTATACCAAGCTGTTGACCTATATACATTTAATCTTTTCACCATTTTGTGAGAAAATTATTATTTTATTTTTCTAATTGTTAAATCCCTGAGAGACAGCTTGGAATAACATAACTAACTAATGAACTAATAAATAAATACTTGAGATTTAAACCATTCTAACTTGAAAACACACCAGAGAAGGAGGTAAATTTTCTCTACTCCAGTGTTCATATTTTAAAAATTGCAGGGAAGGGGCTTCCCTGGTGGCGCAGTGGTTGAGAATCTGCCTGCCAATGCAGGGGACACGGGTTCGAGCCCTGGTCTGGGAAGATCCCACATGCCACGGAGCAACTGGGCCCGTGAGCCACAATTACTGAGCCTGCGCATCTGGAGCCTGTGCTCTGCAACAAGAGAGGCCGCGATGGTGAGAGGCCCGCGCACCGCGATGAAGAGTGGTCCCCACTTGCCACAACTAGAGAAAGCCCTCGCACAGAAACGAAGACCCAACACAGCCATAAATAAATAAATAAAAGAACGTGAATTTCTTAAAAAAAAAAAAAAAAAGACCTGGGACCATGTCTCAAAACAATAATTATTAAAAAAAAAAAAAAAATTGCAGGGAAGGACTCTAAATAGCCTGGCTTAAGTCATACGGCCATCTATAACAAATCACTGGGTAGAGCTGATTACAGTACGTGATTTGGCCTGGATCATCTGCTTTCCCTATGTGGGCTGGGTACCACAACGGGCAGATCCTTACCAATATATAACGTGCAGAGGAAAAGGACACCAAGGAGTAGGCAGGCTATTTCCAAAAGTAGGAAGAGGGAAATGACCAGACAAAATCCACCGATGACTGTGACAAAGTAATATGGGCTTCATAAAAAAGGGGAATGTACTATAACACCTCAAGGGCTGTTTTCCAGAAACTAGGTACAGAAATGTAGCTGGATCTTAGGAAAGAAATAGAACCCAGGTCCAGAAAGCCATCTAAAATCTCTCTGCATTTCATGTAGGCTCTTCTCTGTGCATGTGTTTTATGCTCCTTTCTGCAGATTATCATTCTCTTCACTTTTGTTGGGTGCCTAAAGGCAAGTTCAACTGATGATAGACTAGTCCAGGTTTTCCATCAAATGTAAACCATCTCTGATTCTTGAATTAAAATGGCAGGGAAGGGCTTCCCTGGTGGTGCAGTGGTTGAGCGTCAGCTTGCCAATGCAGGGGACTCGGGTTCGAGCCCTGCTCTGGGAAGGTCCCACATGCCACGGAGCAACTAGGCCCATGAGCCACAACTACTGAGCTCTGCGCGTCTGGAGCCCGTGCTCCACAACAACAGAGGGCACGATAGTGAGAGGCCTGCACACCGCGATGAGGAGTGGCCCCCGCTTGCCGCAACTAGAGAAAGCCCTTGCACAGAAATGAAGACCCAACACAGCTAAAAATAAATAAATAAATAATAAAAGTAAAAGGAATTCCTTTAAAAAAAAAAAAAAAAAAGAGGCAGGGAAAAGAGGGCCATACCACAGCTTGGAAGCTAACATGGCCTATTGAGGGAAAGAAACAATGACTCTCTCAACCCCAATTCTAATTTCCCTGGGAAAAAGACTTGATTATCCTGCTAATCAAGCAACTTACCTCCTTCTTTTCCTGATCCTATGAACTGTAACCAAGGAGGAAGGTTCTCATTGTAAAAACTTGCATTTAGGATCTCTACCAATGTTGGCAGAGGTTTAGTAAGATAAACTTGTCTAAATGGTGTATTCTATTGAATGTTCAGCCTTGAGAAAGATATTATACTGTCTGAATCTTAGTATCGTTATTAATAAAGTAGAAATAATACCTATGTTGCTGGTTTCTTGGGAGGATTAGGCCTTGCCCATAGAAGGTGAGGGTCATTACACTAAAGGAGTTGTAGCATAAAATTAACCTACATAAAAAATTAGTCATACTTTATTTATTTTGAACAAAAAAACGTATTTTCTCTGGGCTTGATAGCTAATTAGATGATTTCCAAGCTCTTTTCCAGTTCTTTAATGCAAGTGATTTTTTTCCAGTGGACGCTAAACCATTAGCCAAAAAAAGAGTGCTTTAAAAGCAAGAGATTTGTTAATATCTCAAGGCTGTTCCAAAGCATGCCATAGCATAAAATTATTTCAGAAGGGTTCAATTTGTTTTGAGCAATGGCACCTCCCCTAGTCAAGGTGACTAATTTAAATTTGGTAGCTTTCATTTAGATGTATAAATTCTATTAATATATAATCTTAATAGAATGATAGATATATTAATATTAATCAGACATAATGTAACAGATACATCTTATGTATTTTATAACATATATCATATAACACTTGGCTTGAATTATTTCATTCACCAAACATTTATTGAATATCTTATTGACTATCTAATATGATCCTGAGCACTGTATTTTAAAGTAGGCAATAATTATTCTTCTTCCTACCACTCTTCATTTTGCTTTTATAAGAAAATAGGTGAGGTGTATGGTTGAAGCAGATATCAGAAATGAGAAAATCATCTAACTGGGAGCACTGCAAAAATAATATGACCAACATTCCAAGAAGAATAATTCAATATGCCTTCTATGAGCTCAGCTTTCAGGAAAATCCAGCAGGCAATCTTATAAGGAACCTAATTTCCTAGATATCACCACCATAACACAGACTGTATATTAACACTATATAACATGTCCATGCAGAATTTTCCCTTTGTGTACATCTTATTTGTGAGTTTAGATACAGATGCAAAAGAAAAAGGCATTTCTGATTAAGGCTAGCAGTATGTTTAAAATCTGATTGCTTTCTCCAGGAAAATATTGTACTATGTCATGTTTAGACAGCACCATGTAGCAGAAAATGTGGCCATGAATAGCATCCTCCACCATCAAGGATGTTGAGACCCTTTGCATAGTATAGTCTGAAAACTCCTAGGAAAGGATTCTGGTTAGCCAAGTTTGGGTCAGCTCCCCTTGCCTGGATCAAACATGGCCAAGGGACAGGGCCAAAAGTATGGACAAAGCCTCCTCATACTTACATGTACAGGAACCATGCTCAGAGAAGAGGGAGTAATTATGAGTCCGGTATCTCCTACTGGTGTCTACTGTAGTCTTAAAAGAACAGGGTTGAGGAGCAGAGCCCAACAGGGTAGCAATATTTTACAAAGGAACAGAGTCTTACCCTTCTGTTCCAGGCCACAACAATCATTATTAAATATCTGGTTGACCATGATATTTTCATTTGTAACATATAAGCACATTTGCCTTTTCAAGAGGGAGACCTTAAGAAAACAGTGTTGGGTTTTTGAATATTTTCATATTTCTAGAGTCTGGAATCTAGACATTGTGATGTGATATTTTTAAGGCAACTATGTTTATATGAGTGCTGAGTACTTGTCCAAGAACCAGTGTTCTATTGTTAACATTTACAGCAAGTGGCTTAAAGCATTTGGTGTTCAAGCTAATTTAAAGTTATGAAAGGTAATTTAATTGTGGGATCTAAGACAAAGTAGCTGGGATAGTTACAGAAAAAAAAGAAGCTTGTTGTTCCTTTCATAGTCATCCAGAACTGGCATGCATATATGCAAACATTACAGAAATTATGAAAAGGAGTCGAAAGAGACTCTTCCATTGAAAAGAAAAGAAGTCAGGATATTAAAAAAATGTTAAACACTTAATTAGGAGAAGCTGTTTATAAAAAATATCTAGATCTAGATTTACTTTATCTAGATCTATAGATAAATTTCCAGGTCATTTAGAATGTAGAATACACAGATCCTCTTTTGGATTGAAAAAGAGTAAGGGTGAATTGCTTGAATCAAGGTGAGAATAGATGATACCAAATCAGCAGGGATATATAACCTGGGTAAGATTTTACAATCTTTTAAAATAGGTCCTTTGATGTACATCCCAAGGATTAGAGAGCATCACTGGATACTTCTTAGAATTAAACTATCCCTTAGTCAGTCAAATATGTTCTGATCATATATATATAATCTACACTTGAGTCATTATTCTAGTGAACCCAAGACCCCTTGGAATTCTAATCATACCATGGCAAACTAGGAATCTGAGTATTAAGCTTTGCTGCCTGCTTTGCAGGTGTGATTTACCCCTGATTACCTTGATTTGTCAGTGTATCTAGGCCCAGTAGCATTTAAGATTGTAACTGCTGATAATTGATTATTAGGGAGTATTTTTCCCAATGACAAAAGCTCAGTAATTTTGTGAAAGTTTACGTCTGGTTGAAATAGAAGGTCATTTCATTGAAGGTGGCATTGTCTACTGTCTGTAGTAGGGATTCATTTAGTTACTAAAAACCTGAAGTATGCAAAGCTCAGCCCAGGGTGGTGCACAATGTCAAGTCACAGGCTGAGGAAGAATTAAATCGTTAAAGAATCCCGATTTTCAGTTGGACTCATGACTGCCTGGAATAGTCAACATTTCTTGTTATCCTTGTAGCTAAGTGTTACCAGCTCACCATTTCTGAGGATTAAATGAATGGGCAAATGGTGTGTGCAACTTCAGGAAAATGTCTCTGGGTGTGAGTATGCCTTTCTTTTCCTCCTTTTCTTCTCTGCTCCTGCAATGTAGGCATTCCCCCCCACTAACTGAATAACTACCAATTCCAATCAGGTAAGGGCATTTACTGAGTATGCAAAAACAAGATATCTTACATACTTACTTCCCTTATATAACAATTACAACTGAGGTGTGTATCACTATACAAAATCCTTGTCCATACCTCTGTTTATTTCTGTAGAAGTGATATCTGTAAATAGAAACTGTGGATTAATGACATATATATTCTATAAGGCAGTTGGCATAATTTCAGCTTTCTTTCCAGAAAAATTGTGTCAGTGTACATCACTAGCATAGAGGCAGGCCTGTCTCAGTACACTTTTGTTAGAGTTTAGTAGTCGGGAACTGCTATTTTTCAGCTAATTTCATGAGTGAAACATGAAACATGATGGATCTGGTAATTTTATATATTTTTTATATAATTATAAAATTATAGTTAATTTTATATATTTTTATGTATTGGATTTATATTGGCAGAACATTTTTCCTTTCATTTATTGGCCATTTGTATATTTTTTGTGAACATGTTATCCATGTTCTTTTCCTAACTTACATGTGTTGGAGATTTTAGTATATTAATTATTAATTTGAAAAAATCCTTTGGTCAGGAAATTTTTTAAATTATTAAAACATTTTAATTGTGGTTATCTTATTTGATTGGCTACTCAGCTTTTTAAAAAAATTGGGGGAGGGGTTCTTTTCCATTTTATAAATATTGATTTTTTTCAATTTTAATGGAGTTGAAGTCGACAGGTGATCTTTTTTAAAAACCACTCTAGCGCACAGAGCTACCATGTATAATAGCATCTTTGCTCAAACATCATCTGCTATACTATCTTGTCCCTGAGTAGAAGGTGTTAAATATAGTTGGGTAGCAAAGAGGGCACAGTATTTTATTTGAGTGTATTTTTGTGGAAGGCTCACCTTAGAAAAATATTGGCAAGAGTCATGGATTTCCTGGCAATGGAGTATTGACACTTCGTATCTTAAATCAAATAGAGAAGACTATGCCCATCAGATTAAAAATGATTTGGAAGCATGAAGTTTTTTTTTTTTTAAAGGTTTTTCTTTTTTTTTTTTAAAGTTAAATTTTTTTTTTAAATTTATTTATTTATTTACTTATGGCTGTGTTGGGTCTTCGTTTCTGTGCGAGGGCTTTCTCTAGTTGTGGCAAGCGGGGGCCACTCTTCATTGCAGTGCGCGGGCCTCTCACTATAGTGGCCTCTCTTGTTGCAGAGCACAGGCTCCAGACGCGCAGGCTCAGTAATTATGGCTCATGGGCCCAGTTGCTCCGCGGCATGTGGGATCTTCCCAGACCAGGGCTCGAACCCGTGTCCCCTGCATTGGCAGGCAGATTCTCAACCACTGCGCCACCAGGGAAGCCCTGGAAGCATGAAGTTTGAACCTAAAATACAGGTAGCTGCTGTAAAAATTGCTACCTTGACATGTGATTAAATTGTATAAACCTATTCTTTTCTTTCCACTGCTTTTATTTAACCATCAGTTATTTTTATTCACTTTCTTTTTCCTTCTTGGTTCTTTCTCCCTCATTATTCTGTTTGTAATTTTGCTTATTTGTAGTCAACTCCTCTGTGGTGAATACTTTTAATTATTTATTTAACTCAATATGCTTACTTTTCAGTTAATATATTTCATATTTTGATAAATATATTACTTATATATTGAAATTTTATTCCTTTCACATATCCTACCAGACCTGCCATATTGTGATAAGTCTGATTCTAAAAATTGGTCTACCTATATCTTATTACTTTTCTACATATATACATTTGGGAGATGAATTGAGTAGTTTCCATTTTGCCTCCTTTACAAATAAGAGCCTCTTGTCACAATTGGCTGGAGTCTACTCTTTCCAAAATTATTTAAGTAACAAGTGACTCCAGATGTCAGTTTATATTTTATTTAAGTACTCAGGGGAATTCATAGATGCCCCATATTAGGCAAATTCAAGTAGCCTAACTTGAGCCTGTGAACATTTAGTTGGTCAGAATTCAGCAATATCATTAAATCTCTTTCCCATTTTTTTTAAAAATAAAAAGAATTATAACGTGCAAAATATTGTGGATACAGATTAATCTTATGTTATACAGATGATTAAAATTTGTAATTTAGATTCCAGGAAGATCCTATAATGTGAAGAGGCATAGAGACAAGCAACTAATAACTTTAAAAGAACAAGAAAAAAGCAGAATGAAATAGGTGTTCTGTAGAGATACAATCAAAGGGAATATAATGGAAGGGGTGATTATTTGGAATGGGGTTGGTGAGAAAAGGATTTTTGGAGCAGTTGGTACTGGAATTGAGCTTTGAAGACTGAATGAGATTTTGATAGTCACTGGTACTGGGTATGGTCTGTTAATTCGAATGAGGTTTTATGTTCTTCATATGTTGACTCTACCTCCCTAAGAACTGGGAGAGCATTAGACCATTCTGAATATATTATATACATTCAAATATAATTTGGATATAATGTGCTTGTTGGATGCATATAATAAATCTTAGTTTCTCCTGTAATGGTAACCCGAATGTATTGATATAGAAAATAACACCTTAGCCATTTCAGATTATGAAATTTTAGAGCAGGACAAGACCTTAGAAATTACCTACTTAACCCTCTCATTTACAAAGAAGGCAGAAAAGGGTTCAGTAATTGACCAAGGTCACTCAGTTAACTTGAACAGACTTTTCCTCTATCACAAGGCATTGCTTTGGAATCGGCACCTTTCTGTATCCATTATGGTAATTTTTATCGATGTAAAATAAAGTCACTGAATCCCCACATCCGATTATCAGAAGGCACTTTAACGGCTGCAATGAACTTGCACGCTGAGGTAAGTTTGAAGGAACATAAAATGGACCAAAGGCAGAAAACGCACTGGGACTTGGTACCTGCATAATGAAAATATGGAATAATCTGTACCTGTAAAAAGAGACACTGGCAGTACTTTCAATCTGACGTCGCTTACTCACCTGGGGTGGAATGAAGGAGGAAGAGAAGAGGGGAGAGAGGGAGGGGGGAAAGAAAGAGAGAAAGAGGGGAGAGGGAAGAGGGAAGGCTAAGGGGTGGGGGGGCGGGAAGAGAGAGAGAAAGAGAGAGAGCGAAGCTTGTCTCATAGCCGCGAGGAGAGGTACCCTTTGTTTGACAAACCCTGAAAGGAAAGCCTCTTGTAGCAGCTCTCTCGTTCCCACCTCCAAGCGTTTGTTGAGCTGCTAGGTGGAGCCCGCGCGGTGGAGCCCGAGCGCACTCCAGATCCGGGTTTTGCCTCCCGCCACCCCTTTCTCCGGCGCAAGCCCCCTCCTCGGCTCTCGGCGCTCTCGGAGCTCGCCCGCCCGCGGCTCATTCTGGCCTCGGCTCGGGCCCCGGCTGCGTCCGCCGCACGCAGGCTGCACGGCCCCGGCGCGCCCGCGCTCCGACCGGCTCTCGGCGCGTCGCCGGGTCGTCTGCTCGCCCGGCACTGCTCGCCCCAGTTCCCAGGAGCGGGAATGCAGATGCTGCCGCTGGTACTGGTGGGCGCCGCCGCTGCCGCTACCGGCTTTTCCCGTACTGGTCGTTGCCTCCGCTCCTGCAGCTGCCGCTGCTGCCGCCTGTGACTCGCCCCCTCCCCTTTCTTTCTTCTCTTTTAGCCTCCGTCCTCTTTCTCCGGGTGTGCGCGCGCGCGGGTGGCACGGTTGGCTTTGGCCGGAGCTCGCTCGTGTATGCGCGTGTGTGAGTGTGCGTGTCTGGAGAGCGCTAGAGCCTTGCTCGCTCTCGGGGAGTCGAAGAAGACACAGGACCGAAGAGGCGGCGGCGGCGCGGCGCCCGGGGCCGCGCGATGAAGCTCCCACATGCTCGCAGCTGCCCGGCCCGGCCGGCGAGCTAATCAGCCACCCTCCGGGCTCTGGGCTCCGCGGCCCCCGGGACGCAGCCCTCGGCTGCCCGGCGCCCGCTCCACCCGCGCGTCCCCTCTGTGCACCCGGGAAGGAGTTTGTGTGGCCCTCGCTCCAGCTCTCTGCACAGGTTGCGGGTTCGAGAGGAGACCCTCGGCGGGGAGAGAACCTCGGGAGGAGAAGGAGGAGGGTTTGGCGGAGAAGAAGCCACCCCTGGCCCTCGCGGCTCCCCCTACCTTTTCCCTCGCTCCCGCTCTCAGCCGGAAAGGGGAGGACGAGGAAGAAGAAGAAAAAGAAAGGGGGTGGGGTGGGAGAACTGGATATAAAGATCGGCTGGGGGGATGGTGGAACATTTTTGGTCTCTCCAGCAGCGTCTTTTCTTAAGTGGCAGCGGCAGCGGGAGGAAAAGCAGCCCCAGCTATGACTGCCGCATGTTAATAGCTGCCGCTTGGGTCCCTCGGCTGCTGCTGGAGACAGAGCCTGACTCCGAAGTTGTGCAACTGTGGACTGGAAGAGACATTTGAACCCTCCACTCCCTTTGCTCCGTTTTTACCCCCTTGGTGTGTGTGAAGCGAGGAAACGTAAAGGAAGACAAACATTTGGCTTTTGCCCCCTCCTCCCTTCCCTTTTCTTCATGGCTGTGTAGCAGAAGAAAGGGGGAAGGAAAGACTTTTCGTTGTTTCCTTGGCTGGGGTCTCCACCCTCCTGCTGCCTTCTCTGCGCTTTGGCTATCATTCTTGGACACGTGCAGTGGGGGTGTCTTCGCTGGGGCCGCTCGGTCTTTTGCCCCGAGCTCCATGGCTGGATTGTGGAAACCACCGGGCTGCAGGTTGTTGAACAACTGATGGGACGATCTCAGGGACCGGCGGTTACGAAAGGTAATTTATTCTTCTCACACTTCCTAATAGTGGTGGCCCTGGCCCGGCGCAGGCATCTGCGTCCGCGGGGCAGGCAACCGAGGGGGTGCAGGATTCACGCACACTCACCCTCCCACTCACACACTCGCCCGCACACACACTCATCTGATCGTGATGCGGGGCGGGAAGGGAACCTCATGGCTGGTGGGCGCTGGGGGTTGGCACGGGTTCGAGGTTTTTCCAGCTATTGGGCGATTTGGCGGCTGAGAGAAATGAAAGGGAGAGTTGACCGGGAGCATTCGCAGTCCAACACTGGGGGATAGGAACGGTTTCCACCTTGGGAATTTTAACTCCCCTCTCACCCCAGTGTCATCCCTTGGTAGGAACTGAATGCCGACCAGGGGGCGCCTTCTCTCTACCGGCTCGGAGCCGGTGCCGCTGGAGGCGTGAGAGGGCTGGAGGACCGACAGGGACCGGGTGAGGCGCTGGGCTCAGGGGTGATGGGGACTGCGGGGCGGTGAGTCCGCCGCGATCTTCTCTAGACGCTTGCCTGGAGCATCCATGGTGGCCGCGTTTGCCCAGGTCGCGCCCCTGAGTCGCGGAGCCTCGCTACCTCCCCGCACCCCGCCCGTTGTGTCCCTTTCACGGCAGTTTGGTTTGGACCTGCTTGCTTGGCCTTTGTTAGGCGGTTTTGGCTGGAGAAAGCTGCCACTTTCGTGGGTGGCCCGGGGCGGCGCGGTGTTAGGAGTGGGTACGGGGCGGGGGGCGGTGTTGCACGAATCGGGGTGGCCGGGGCGCCGGGGCGGGGTGGGCAGAGCATCGGTGGCGGCGGTCGGCTGGGTTACAGGTAGGAGGGCAGGTGCCCCTCATCTTCTCGCCAGTGAAGGGAAGGCTCTGGGCTGCAGCGGAGCGTCGGTGCCGCCGCGCGCCCGCCGATGGTCCCACATCGGAGCTCAAGGGCTAAACGTGCCAGGCCCCTAGCAGTATAGGTGGGTGGGTGTGTATGTGGGGTGGGGTGGGGGGAACCTCCGCTACCAGGGTTAATTGGCAGCAGGGTCGGTGTGTGCCTGTCTGTGTGCGCGTTCGTGCGCTCCGGGGATGGCCCGGAGATATTTGCGGGGATGGCAGAGCTGGTGCTACTTGAGCTGAGCTTGCTTTTCGAAATTGCCTGGGATCCGCTTAACTGGAAAAGCTGGTTTGAGGAGGCCGCGGGGGCCGATAGGGGTTGCGAAGAAGCCTCACTGTGTCCCCTCTCCCCTACTGAGCACCTCTGAGAGATGCGTGCAGCGCCTGAGAGTCTCTGGTGCAGCGCGCATGGCACCCCAATTTGGCCCTGATGAGGACCAAGGAATAGAGTAGTCGTCTCTCGGGCAGATTGGAATAACCAAGTAAGCCAGCATAACCCTTGGTCCCCGGAATTCTCTGGCCACTTTCAGATAGGAACGTGCGCTGTTTTATTTATGGCCAGAGGTATCATAGCAATTGGGCGAACTCGAGGTGTGCGAGCCACCTCTGGGTGTCTCCTCCCTGTGCCTGTGTGTGATCTTGCCTGCGGTAGTTAGAGCACATTGTAAACAACGGTGTAAGCAGCCCTGCCACAGCCTCCTTTAGAGCCCAACCTGGTGGTGTCTTGTGTTTACTTTCCTGGGTAGATTACTCATTAGGAAGTATAAGCCTTCTTGCCCCTCTGATTTTACATCCTTCCAGCCAGCTGCTGGGGAAGCGAGGAGACGCATAGACTCTGGCAGGAAGGAAAAATTGCCTTCTGTGTTTTGCTCTGAAGTAAATAGGCGATCTGCTAATTTAGTGTCATATGGGTTATCAACACTAGTTAAAGAATGTCATTGCAGAATCTACAAAGAAACAGTTCTTCAGTAATTTTTCATTTGGAGAATGTACCTTATTTCCCTGTGAGATTAAACAGAATTTAGCTAGCTTTCCTTGGTATATTTTTCAATCTGTAATGGTACTAAATGACCTGGAGTTCTGGTGCCCAATTTGTCTGTATGTGGATTAGACAGAATTGTCAGTTCTTTTATAGTATCATCAAAAGAGGTTTCCAGACGTTTGTCTAGGAGTTAGAAGAATACTTGCATTGAAATATCTTCACCTTTGTTTCACCCAATCTTTTTTTTTTTTTTTTTTGGTGACCATGGGTTAAAAATGTACAAAGACAGTTTTAAAAAGTTGGAAAGCTAAACACTTTTCAGTTATTAAAAAGACATTAAGTTGCTTAGTTGTAGATTAGCTCTGACTGCTTTTGTGTTTGTTGCAAATGGCTATGTTCTATTTTGTTGAAAAAAGTATAGCACTGTAAATGTGAAAGGGTACTTTTTTTCTGGGTACCATGATTTCCACATTTCTTTCAATTTTAGGATTTTGACTTCTTGAAAAAGCTTAGGTTGCCCCCCCCCCCAAAAAAGGAATACTGAATCATTGATGCCTGATCTTGATTAAGTTATATTTTTATGGGATAGTGCTGGTGGCAATTGTCTTAATGCAAACTTAGGGAATTGTGATTTCATCCATGAGATTCTAGCTTCATATATTTCTTTCCTTCCTAGAGGGTATGTGTTAAAGCCTTTGCACTTGCAAATTTCTTAAGATTAAAGAATACGTGTCCTCTCATTTTAGAAGATCTAATCACAGTGTTTCGGAGCCCTTATGTTGGAAGATTTGATCAGATCTGTTCTTTGTTTCCTAGCAGCATGTGTTTCTTAGCAGTCATACATTCCACAGGTCCTGATGTCATTAGAACTGTGTCTGTCAGTGTATTGTGTGCTGTCTTTAGCTGAAGGTGAATGTGTCAGAAGTGCCTGAATGCCATTCCCTAGCACTTCTTCATAACTAAATATTGAATAACCTGCTTCTTTTGTGTATACGGTTGACTAGACTATTTCTATAAACTCAGGGTAGGAGGAATGATTAGTATAAAGGTTTATGTGAACTATTCAAATTTTTAAGATAGATATGTTAGGTTTCTCTAGGCATCCCTGGCCTGAAGAGTGAGTGATAAGCCAGCATGTGATTTGCTTGATGGGTAAATGCTTTTGATGTCTCGTTTTAAGTTGCTTGGTGTGATTATCCTTCAGATTGAGAGCCCTCCATGAAAATATGAATGGAAGGTCTTTTAGAAATGATTTTCTTAATGATAATCTTCTTGCCTTTTGGAGATTTAAACATTCCTTTCCATGGGGAATAATAGTGAGTATGAGACTTTCTGGCTCCGGCTACTGTGCCTGACATTGTTTCTAGTAGTTGGGAAAGGCAAAATTTTTATGGACTTGTCCTTTAGATTCCTTGGTGAGTTATAGCCAAGTTAATCCTAAATAGAAGATTAAAAAAAAAAGTTTATCAAATCAAAAGAATTGAAGTCAGTCAAATAATATAATGCTAAACTGAATTGTTCTTCAGATTTCATTTAGGCTGCTTTAACTGCTGGATGAAACTCTCTTTGAAAAGAGCTGCCAAGTAGGAGTGACAGTTACTATTAGAAGTGGGGCAGTTTTGCCCAGAAATCAGCAAGGAAAACTGATTGTGTATTTAAAAACAGAGGGATTTTGAGAAATGTTATACAGCCTTAATTTAGCATGGTGTGAATGCCTAGAGCACTTGGAATTAGAGGGAGATGATCTTTCCTTAAGTTTTGCAAATGACTATTTTCCCTTTGATTTCTTAGATTTGCATTACATTCAAAATATGCAGTTGCTCACATAGGGAGGAACCCTAAAGACAGAGGCTATACTGTAATTTAGCATTTGTTTGCCTTCAAGGACATATTTACGCTTAGATTACTATTACATTTATGTCTTTTTCTTTTATGCAAATGAATTCCCTTATAGAAGACCCAATTTTATAATAAAATATAAACTAAAACATTCAAATATGAGTAAGGGCCTCCTGACATTTTTCCTTTCTTGTCTCTGTGTGTGTGTGTGTGTGTGTGTGTGTGTGTGTGAGTATGTATGTGTGTGTGTGTCTGTGTGTTATTAGGGAGTTGTTGATCAGTGAGGAGAAAAATCCAGATTTTTCATTGGCTGTGATTTTGATATTGATGTTTACTGGTCACTTTGAGAGAGTAGTGTGAGTATGCCTGTGAATAGCCTCTGTGAGCCCAAAGATGTATAGTTTTCCCCAAATCTTTTAATGTCATTACCCTGGTCTGAGTGTCTATGTGGCCCAATAAAATTAACTCTTCTACTGCATAAAGTAACCAGGTGTAATTTTTTTCTTAGAATTGTTAAGTGTGCTCATGCACTCACAAATACAAAATATATATAAAAAATTAGCTGTCCTACTCTGAATTCATTGAAATTCTCCATTTGTTTTAAGGAGTGGATGAAAGGGGAGAGTTCTGCCTGTATTTGATCATAAGAGATTCTATAGATCTTAATAATTTATGTCTTACTAATGTCTTATTGATACTTAAGAATTTAGTTTAATGTTAATGAATTTCTTCATAAGAGTGATTACATATACATATTAGAAACTGTTAACATTTGATCCATATTATTCAAGAACTTAAATGGAATACTGTTGGTGGTAGTCCTAATTATTGTGAACATTATCTCTGGGATAGAAAATTAAATCAACCAACTGAATAGTGCTATCTGGTAAACTTCTATTTCAGTTATTTTGTAGAGCAGACAATCCTCTCTTTTCGAGGTGTATTCTGGGGAAATCCGTGGTTCTGTGAGACCCTTTCAGAGGACCTATTAGAAGAAAACATTTTCATAATAATGCTAAGATGTATTTTACCTTTCAATCTCATACTTTAACAAATGTACAGTAGAGTTTTCCAGAAGGTTCATGATATGTAATGACATCATTGCTTTGCTGGCCTATGGCATGTGTGCTGGTGTATTCTTGTGTTTTAAAATTTTACCAGTTTAACTATTAATATATAAATATTGATAGTTAAACCAACATAATCAACAGTTACTTTAGGTCATCAATTTTTAAGCGTGTAAAAGGGTCCTGGAACCAGAGAATTTGAGAACCGCTGAAGTTGACTTTTCAAGATCTGCCTCCTTGTACTCAAAAGTTCACCCCATTGGACCATGTAAAGAGCCATCTAGGATGAGAAAACAAGTAGATTGTTCAAGTTTTAAAGAAACACAAGCCATATGGGTATTTTATTAATTATTTGACATTTTCATTTTTCTCTTCCAAATGTAGAAAAGCTTGTTTTTAGTCCCCAGTTAGTGAAACAGAAACTTTAAGGCTGCAGGTCTCTAGCCTGACCTGCTGGCAGTAGCAAAGGAGCTACTGGGAAAATTTAAAATCTAGGCCCCAGGTCTTGATATTCTGCTGTCTGGAGAGGCAGAATGGTGTGGTGGTGACGAGAAGGGACTCTGTGGTGTGTTTGCCAAGGTTTGATAAATTATTTGATTTTTGACAAGATGTTGGATCCTCTCTCTATGCCTCAATTTCCTGGTATGTTTTAATGGGTATGACAACTATACCTAATTCACAGTTTGTTGTGAAAATTTAATGGAAAAATGTATGCAAAGTGTTTAAAACAGTTCCAGGCACATAATAGGATTGTAACTATTTGCTACTATCATTATTATTATTTACTAGCTCTCATGAGGGTCCCACGAAACTTTAGTCAATTCCCCGTGTGATTATGTGATTCAGATATGCAGTTATGTTTTAGCTCATTGCTTTAGAGCATGTCTTAAAATGCTATTAAATTTGAAAATTTCATATAAAAGATAATCTTGGCTTTATTTTACCCTTCTACTTGAAAACTTATGAAGATTTACTGGGATTGTTTTTGTTTTTTTGTATTGTAAGAATTAATAAAGCACCTTCTTAGTTTGGGCCAAGTTTGAAATTCGGTAGAGTATGAATGCCCAATTAAAATGAGATTTCAAAGACCCTAATTGAATATTTATGTATCTTGGGAATTATTAGGGAGGAAATCACTTTTCTGAAGTGATATTAAGACGACTCACTACGCTCTTAGTCTCTTAATCACTATCTAAGCATCACAACAGGCCATTTTCAGTGAAAAGCATCCTTGGGGTAATTATACACTGCAGTTCTGATTGTTTGTGAGTGGTGATATGCCTAATGAGTAATAGAAGCCCCGCATAGAGATTAGTTTTAATAGTTGCTAAAGTTTAAAGATGACCTGTAATATTATACTTCTGAATGGCACTTTGACGTCTATTTGAAAACTTTATAGAGATATTTATAAATTATGTGTATAAATTTGGATATATTGCATGGCTAGTTTAATTTCTGACTTAGGCCTACCACTATGAAATTAGTACTGTAGCACTAATCTTCTCCAGCATGTTGGCTAATCCTGACTTAGTGCTGTAGAAACTACACTATACTCCTTAGATGGGCATAGCTGGGCACTGTCACTGATTATGAACTGCTCAGAAATGGCCTTTGGAATGAGAGACACTTGAATACGGTCCCAATTCCACAACTTTGTAGCTGTTTCATCTCTCTTTGTGAGATAAAGGTAATAAAATCTGCATTACTGGTTTGGGGTGAGGAATAGGAAGTGAATAGAAAAGTACCTGATAAGAGTGAGCATTTAATAAATGGTAACTATTATTATTAGTCAGAGTAGTATTAGAAATGTCCTTAACTACCGGTATTTAGAAACCTTAGCTAAATCAAATATCGTTTTTTTAATTGAAGAGTTCTTGATGAGCTAGGAAAATCAATAGCATTTTCTTAAGCAGTTGAGAAAGGTTTTATGTGTATTTTTGTCTTTTCCATATTCTTTTCCTCTCTCCTTTTTTAACTTTTTGTTAAGTACCTATTTCTCAGTTCTTCTTCGTAATCTTAAAACGTTATGCTCTGCTACTAGTGCTCCCCACAGATTCATAATCCTGACAGGAAAATATTTTTGACAGCCACCAAGTGCTGTGTCTGACGATTGACTTTAAATCAGGTATAAAATGAAAGTAGCAATTTAACTTAAGACATTTTAAATTAAACTCCTGATCATCTTTTCACATGGCGTCAGCAGCTCTTTAAGCTTTAACTGCATCAGAATATTCTACAATGTTGTAACTAAATGATCATAAACTTCCAAGATTTAAGGATTTCCCATATTTTTAAAGGATTTATAATCCCAAAGTTTAGTCCTCATAAGATTGCTATAAATGCAGATGAACCCTTAAAATCCAGAACCCCAAATTGTTTTAAAGACTAGAAGTATGGAAAGGGTCATAAATAAGTCCATGTTTTAGAATGAATGTCTATTTCAATGACAGTTGCCAATAAGAGAAGTTAGTAAATCTGTGACTCTTACATCTAATCATTCATCGTTTTATGTTAAAAGGGAAAAAGTACAACATGGTTGGTGGTAAGAATGAATGAAAAAATAAGCTGCATGTTGGACGTCTGACTTGCTAAATTGTACCAGGCTTAAGTGTTTTAAAGTATGACTCAAGAAAAGGAAAGCCGAGTAGAAAGATACCCCCTTCTGTTTGATCAGCTTGTGTTGGTGTTTATGCATCCTGCAGAGGCAAAGTGTGTTACTATTCAAGACAGCCCCAGTGGCTCCACAGTAGCCTGAGATTGTGAGAATAGGGGAGAGACTCAAGCCAGTTTTTGATGTTCTGCATGGGTGGGTAACCTGAATACTAAAATGCATTCCATTGACAGCTGACCCTGTAAGAGGTTTTTCAACAGTCTCCTGTTTTGTTTTCATTTGGTTTGGGTTTTTTTTCCCCTTTTCCTTTCCTCAGAGCTCTTCCAAATACTTTGGATAAGAGGAAATGGTCCTGGAGGATGGTCATCTTTTTGTATGAGATTTTATTTCTGGCCAGAACGGAAGGGCTCAACTGGTTTACATTTCTGTCTTTTGTTTTTTTCATATTTTCAGTGTTCTTGATTTGTCAGTGGCTGATGGTTGTCGTTTGAACCTTGATTCAGAATACTGATCATGACTTCAAGGAGTGGACAAAGAGTCTATTGAGAAATAGTTTTGTGTTAACATGAGGCATGTCTATATCTGTAGACGTTCTTCTTTATATTGGCGTTAACTGTTCAGTCAAATTTGTTTATTGAGTTTTAATCATATTATTAACTATAGTTGACTTTGAAAGAAAAGCTTAGGCATACATTTTCTTTTAAAATAATATACCATCATTTTTAAAATTTTAGGCATGTTCAATTAAATTTTACTTTAATTTTCAATAATTTTTATGTATGACAGTTAAATATTATTTTGCAGCATTCCAAAATGCAGCATATTTTATGATAACATATCATTTGTCATATGGACTTAAATTCAACTTAAAAGATTTAGTAGAATGGGTGTATTCATTATTTGTCATTTAATTGCAGACACCTCCAACTAGCTTTAAGCCATAATGATTAATTTATTGGGACGTTATTGTGTTTCTCACCTATAGAATCTTGGGGAAGGATGGAGGTTTAGAAAAAATTAGAAAATATTAGCACCTTGAATACCACCAGGATTCTATTCCAGTTGCATGCTCCTATGCAGACTACCACTTTTCCTTCTCTCTGCCTCCTGGATTCTTAACCTTTCACCACAGTCTGAATTAGGTACCCAGCTTTAGATCAATCTACTATCACCAGCTTACTGGAGTCAATAAGGATATTGCAGTTCCTAGGTGGATGCACTAATAGCTTGAAGAAGGGAAGGCTCAATTAAGAGAGGGATCATGTCTACAGAAAAAAGTAGAGGGGCTGATAAAACCTGAATGTCCACTACAGTGATCCTTTGTTAACTCAGACAGATCAAGCATTAGGAGAATTGGTTAGGAAAGCCATTAAAAATGGGTGTACCCTTTTCCTTTAAGCAGCCAAAGTGATCGTGGAAAATGGTTTCCTGCTTACTTGACCCAGAAAACCCAACAAAAACTTGCAAATCAAGGGATTCAGATTTTCAGATTCAAGAACATCTGTGAAACTGCCCAACTTGTCAAGGCTATGCATGTCTGAAAAGCCATCAAATATCCGAAAGATGTCATTTACATAAATAATGTATGCCATTCCATCTTTCGATGGTGGAGTTGCTGCCATCGTACAATGCTGAACAGGGGACACTGGAGACAGTACTTAGAGTGCTGAATTTTTGCTACTCTTGCTTTAAAATGCTGATCTTACAGGTTTAAGTGTAGATTACTTAAGCATTGAGTACCTCCAGGTGAAAAATCCCCCAAGATGTGTCATTGGGCATGGAACTCATGGTTGAGTTAACTTATGTATGAGCTCCACTAGCCACATTAAGATGGTTCTTACTGAAAAGGAACAAATTGTTCCTAAACCTGAAGTGGAGGTTTCACAGAAGAAAAAGTTATCCCAGAAGAAACTGAAGAAACAAAAACTTATGGCATGGAAATGAATACAGCATAAAATAAATGCAAATAGAAGTAAAAGCAGAAAAAATGGATTTACAGATATGAATTCATCCATCTGTTTAAGACATCTAATTATTTTACACTTGCTAGTGTACTCATTATGTCATGCTACTGATGGGAATATATGTTTATTCAAGTAAACCTTATGTTTAGAGGCAGAATATTCAAAAGTACATCATGTAGGATATTTCAAATAATTGAGTATGGATAACTTTACTAACTAAAGAATCCAATGAAAGTATACTTCATCCTATCCACTAATAATGTCATTGAAATGACAGACATCTAATTTGGATCCATTATTACAAAAACTAGAGTCTGGGTAGTGTTTAATGCTGTCACTTGACCAGCTGAAGTTAAAAGGTGCTTTAGAGCTATCATTTGTATAAGTTGGGAAACCTCTTAAATTTATTGTTTTTTATTTTTTCTTTATTCACCACAGAAATTTGTGTTGACTTTTCATTTTAAATTACCAACTCAATGTGAATAGTAACGTCAGATAATTTGGGAGAATTTTTAAAGGTTAATAGAAACCTTAATTAGAAGAACTCCCATGTACTTTCATTATTGTTGCAATTCCTTGAAAAAGAAAGAGCCCTAAAAATTAGTAGGCTGTCAACATTTTATGATCTGACATTACTAAGTGAACTTTGGGAGTATTTCTTTTTTTGGTGCATTTGATTAAACATGTGATCTTATCTTGGTGAAATAGCCTGCTGGGCTGCAGACAGTAGAGTTCAGAAATGAAATTTGCTTAGAGCCTCTGAGCAGACATTTATTCAGTGAGACCCTTACTGAATAATGGATGATGGTGAAATTGCAGTAGTGTGTATGTATGTTTTCTTGCTTGAATATAGGGGTTGAGATAGAGCAACAACAAAAAAGTAATGGTGTATGAAAGAAAGCATTAGATTTATAAATGAGAAATTAACCTGCATTATTTTAAATGAATGAACTATCTGTGTGAAGGACTCATAGTATCACTGTCAGAGGATGGTGTACTAGGCCATCTGCTTTGTTTTAGTAATCTTGCTGAGTTACTTCCTTTTCTGCTGCTGTCTCTTAGCTTGGTAGATGTTATTCTGGGATTTATGCCACAATCCCAATGTATATCATTTATGTATGCTCTTTTGATTCTACTTGGGTGCCAGTAATAGCTGAATTTTGATTCCTATTCATTCTTCTCAATACAACTTATTCTACATTCTCAACGATCACATTTTAAAAAGTTATTTTTTTCTGATATGATATAGTATGCTTGTGCTGAATACTTGTGAAATATGGAGATATGTAAACTCAAAACAGAAATCAACCAGTATATCATAATATAATGGTACATTGCCATATTCACAGAGGTTATGTCACACATATTTTTAGCTTGATTATCCATGTATTGTATCCATGTATTAGCATTTTACGTGTGTATGTGTGTTTGTTTTCGTAGAATTGAGGTTGAAATATATTAAATATATAGAGAGTTTGTATAATTCTCTCCAATTTCCCAATGCCATTAGTTTTTTGAGAGCATCATTTTTAATGTTGTAAAATGTTTCATAGTGTGGACACACTATGATGTATTCGAACAGTTTCTTATTCATGTGGGTTGTTATATTTTGCAAGGATAAATAACATAAAGCTTGGCCTATTCTCTGATGATTTTTGTAGCACAGATTCCTTGAAGTATAGTTATTAGGACAAAGAGTAAATAATGACTGTTTGACTTTTACTACTTGGTTTCAGTGATCCACATGTAGCATTGTCCTCTGTGCATAAATGGTCTTCTTTTTGGGAAATTTTTAAGAATTGTTAACTGTCAGTTGTGTAGTTAGTAGTTATTAACTCTTCATTATTTATAAAGTTAGTAATTTACCAATTGTTTGGTAATTCTTAAGAATTACTAACTCTCATTTATATCAATGTATCAAAGTTAAGGTCAGTAAAATACTGTAGTCAGTAATTTAAAAAATGAAATTTATTGGCTATTAACATTTAAATAGGACTGTGCCTAATGTCTTTGAATTTAACATAATATTAAACCAGAACCATACAGTGAATCTAATTATGAAGAATTAAGAAGTCCACCATCCACTTTATGTCTCCATAAACTTCCTTAGTTTTGTTCTCTGCTTTGAATGGACCTGTCTCTTAAGTTCATCTAAAATCATCACTTTAACAAAGCTCTTCTGTACGAAACCTCTCATGGAAAAAGAAAATTGGTGGGCTTGATTTGGGCTATTCTGAAACTTAAGGATGAAAAGGAGGAGTAAATTGTCAGTAAACACATTTATAGTAATTGAAGGTTGTCTATAAAAGGAGAAGGAGATCAGTAAAGAAAGTAACTAAAGAGAATAGTATGGCTCATAATTAGTAAACATGAACTCAATTTTTGCTAGGTCTAAGTTCAGTCAGAGATCTGTCCATAGGGATTAGAGTGAGGTAAAAAAATGTGTTTGGTAGCACTTAAGTCAAATGGAAGAGGAAAACGGTAGGCATGCAATGCAAATTTTTATCATTTTTACGGTAATGCCAATATCTACTGAATTTAATTTCATTAGTTCATTCTTTGGTCAGAGGGACTAACTGTTCTAATTTAAACAGCATCTTTGTGATTTCTGCTTCCAACCATAAAGACATAGATTTAAGGTACACTTCTAACAGTCAAGTTGGAGACCAGTTCTTACTTCACTTTCTATATTTTCTTTAAATCTGCACCAGAACATATTTATGGGACTGAGTTTAATGCTAGGTTAATAATGAATGTATAACTGCTTGAATGGGCTTTGTGGACCTAGAAGAAACAATTGAACATGAAAGCCGTTTTTGAAGTTACTGGTGCAAGATAAATTCAAGTGCCATTGAAAATTGCCCTGCACCTGCATGTGGAATAAAAGGCATAGAAGGAATCCTAAAAGGCACACTCTTGCACACTTTGTTTCCTCAAAAAAAAAAAAATTGTTGATTAGCAACTCCCCATTTGCTAATCAGTGGGTATAAAGTTTCAGTTATGCAAGATGAGTAAGTTTTAGAGCTCTGCTGAATACATTGTGCCTATAGTTAATAATATATTGTCCACTTAAATATATGTTAAGAGGGTAGATCTCATGTTAAAGCTTCTTAACCACAGTAAAAAATTTTTTATAAAGTTACTTGTCAAGAATTGAACTGACTTGCCCAAAGTGACATGGCTGGTTTATAGCATATGCTGCGTTTTATCAAGGGATTTCTCAGCCTTGCACTTGAGAATTCTCATTTCTGATTTCAGACATCGTCTCTGCATAGCTGTATCACATACTCATATAACTTTTCTAGGTCTGTTTCACCGTAAGTAGGGGATAGGGTTGGGTGTTCTTTCTCTCTAAAACAACCATGAGATAAAA
This sequence comes from Balaenoptera borealis, assembly GCF_965194805.1. Taxonomy (NCBI): domain Eukaryota; kingdom Metazoa; phylum Chordata; class Mammalia; order Artiodactyla; family Balaenopteridae; genus Balaenoptera; species Balaenoptera borealis. Next base: position 70,010,499 of record NC_138861.1, on the reverse strand, counting down.
TAATATGAATAAAGTTTATTAGAACAGAATACCTTTGTTTACAAGTTAATCTTTCAAAAATCTTACCTATTAAGGTAGTTGATTTTATAAGAATTTTCACATTACATTCTCCTAAAGAGTTAAGCTATTGCATGTGGTATTAGTGTATTTAAAAATATAAAATAGGTTAGACATTCTTTTTTGTGAAGGTTTAAAAAGAAAGTGATATCATGAAGATATTTTGCATTCTTTAAAAATGTTAAGGAATGTAATAAATTTCTCTCAAATTTCTCTATATTTCCTTACAGTTAAGGATGCTAATAAGTTCTCTTTAATAGTCAACCGTTTTAGGATATGATACAGGATTTGATAGAGTTTCTCATATTAGCTTTCTTTCCCTTATGTTTACAGATCAAATAAATTCTACATCCAGAACTCTGGGCTCACAGTACTGTTATCTTGTATCAAGGCAATTTCAACATGTCTTCATTTATAAAGCAGAAGTGTATACATTGATATACTTAGTGTATACTTAGATATATACTTAGTGTTTCGCTTTCACTGCTTTTTTTATCACATGGCTGAATTTATTTACATAAAATTATTACAAATTATTTTAAGGTTTAAGCATTAACTTGCATTTAGTTCTATATTAATGATCTTTACTGAAAGTAATAAATATACATGTAGAGAAATACAAAATACAGGAGCATAATGTATATTAATGAGAAGCAAAGAGGTTAAGTAGAAAGAGAGCAGAAGCTTGAGAGTCAGAAGTGCATGACTTCCAACCTGCTCTGTTATGACTCTGAAAATGTTACTCAGCCTCTTCATGCCTTAGTGTAAAATGGGAATAAAAATAATACTTACCTGTCAGAGTTATTGTTAGGATTAAATGAGATGATGTACATAAAACATACAGCACACTGATAGCTTGTATACCTTGTGTTAATTTTTCATAGATCTTTGAAGCTATGCCTTCTTTTAAGTGGGACTCTAAATTGTTCTGCTTTTTCTGCAGTTCTCAAAAGACCAGCTTTATGAAGTCATTGATTTTTGTCATTCACTGTGTATTTGTTAGCACCAGATGTCTGCAGGATGCTGGGGATGTGGAACATAACATGACAGAAAGAGCCTCTGACTTCAGCACTTGCACAAATCATGGAAATAAAGAGGTGTTAAGCAATGTATCTATCATGAATTATTTGTTAAAATTCTGCTAAATCCTACAAAGGTCAAGTCCAGGATACTATGAGATAGCAGCAGGGTCAGACCTTGTCTGAGCTGGAGGGTGAGTGGGTCTGCGAAGACTTCCCAGAGCAAGTGACATTTGAACTGAGATACGAAGGTTGAGTAGGCAGCTTTAGAGAATGTGCTGGTTCACTGCTCCCTTCACATTCTGTCATTAGGAGAGCTCATCACAGACCCAAGCATGTTCAAGTGAGGAGGTTAATAGAGGTGAGTAAAGGGAAGAAGACTGAGCATGGTTACCTTGATTTGACAGTAGGGACAACACACCTGAATTTTTCATTTTACAGGGAAGCTGAGTTAACACAGAGAATGGTTTACTATTAGTTGTCTGCCTATAATACTGAATTTCAGAATGTCATAAAATAAAGTATCTGTTGACCATAAAGAATGGTCAGGCACTGTGGATTGGAAATGAGGAGAGTAGATAAGATCTATACAGATACTGAAACCAAGATTTCTTAGTTTAGCTTTAGACATTGTATATCTGTGTGTTGTGACTAGAAGGGAGTTTTACTCCAGAAGTTGGTTTCTATTCATTTTTATCCTAACTTCTTCCCATGCCCATTGGCTTAGTAAGTGTCTGGTGTCTTTTGGTTCTGAGAAACTCTGTAGAAATGGAGGAACTAGCTTTAGGAATACCGGTGCTAAACTTTGGCAGTGCTATGGTTATGACTCTTTACTTGTCAAAGAACAGCAGTAAAATATCAATATGGAAAACAATTGTTAAGAGAGACATGGTATTATTATTTAGTAAAGACAGCTGACTTTTTCTAGCATCTCTCCCCTGCTAGGATTAGTCTTATTATTTAAATTTTTGAAGGCTTTCCACAGTATGTGACGATAAAACTGATTTTATTGTTATTTAGAACAAATCATTGAATGTGAATAAAATAATGGTAAAGTATGTTCTAGAAAACAAATGATATTAGTTTAAGAGTCTATGAGCAAAAGGATAAATAAGTGTGGTTTAAGAAAATTATCTTAGTGGAATAAAAATTTTAATATAGGAAAAATACTGTAGTAAGAAGTAGCAAATTTGGGATCATTAATCTTTTTCATCCATTTATCAACATTTATTGTGTGCTTCCTGTGTGATAAAATTAAACACAATTGTGATAGAGATTAGAAAAAGGAAAATAATGAGTTTTATGAGAATATTTGCCCCAAGGATCTCAGGCATTCCAGATGAAAGTTTTTCTCATCCTGCTGAGCCCTGGAGGATATGTAGAAATAGGCCAAGCAGACAGTCTTCCTGAAGGAGGGAACCTCCAGTATCAAGGCCTAGAGTAAGATGGAGCTCAGCTCGTGTGAGAAACTCAGGGAAGGTCCTAGTAGCTGGAAGATAAGGATTGAGAGAGGAAGTGACATGAAATGTGGCTAGGGAAGTAAATGGGAGTCCAGAATTCGTAGTGTTTTTTTGAAGTTTAAGTATTTTGGACTTTATCTTAGGAGCAGTGGGAAGTCATTAAAGGTTTGAAGCAGGGAAATACCAAGATCAGATTTTCATTTTATAAAGATCATGTTGGCTGTTCTGTGTAGATGTCATTGGAGTGAGGCATCAAGAGGGGATACGGGGAGACCAGTTAGGTGAGAGTCTAAGCTTCTGCTGCACCCCTTCTCAGCTGGGAAGTGTAGGCCAGAGCTTCATGTATAAGGAAGGGGTTTGTATTAAATAATATCCCTTTCAACTCTAATATGCTATTGTACTCTGATTATAAAGACATGGGGGAGTGAAGTGATGGTGATCATTATTTAAATTACCCTATCGGTACTTATTAATTTTTACTCGTCTACCTGTTGATCTATTGTTGTAATACTGTATCCAGTTGTTTCAGATTTATTTTTCACCTAAAAGTTAAAATCCATTTTTGGAGACCTATAATATAACTAGAATTTTTTTATATGTTTGTATTTTAAATGCTCCACAAAAATCATAAAATCAGATGTTGGGGCCACATTTGATTTAGTTAAGGGGGTTTATACCACAAAATTCTTTCATCTTGGTCAAAGTGATTTATTTGTAAATCCTCATTTCTGAAGTCATTCAAAGGAATTCCTATCTTAATGATACCTGAAAAGACAGTAATACATGTTTCTTGCAACACTACAGTGGACTGATAGTCTGAGTGACAAATGCAAAAAAGTTGACTGTATATTATTTAAGACTTTCTAAGACATTTTACCTCTTATATCTTTCATTAGTAATTTAAATATTATATTTCCCCCTTGTGTTCTGTTTTCTTTCATTAGTAATTTAAATATTATATTTCCCCCTTGTGTTCTGTTTTCTAATTCCCCATAATACTTTTTTTTATATCTCTTTTATGGCATTTATGACATTCTGCCATGCCTTTTGATTATTTCTCTTCTTGTTTTATACTTGTATGGAAATATAATTTCATTTAAGGCTGGGAGTGCTTTTAGTTTTTTCATAACCTGGAGTACCTGATTATATAAATGGAGTTTGTGTTTTATTTTGATAGGTTAGTTTCTTTTAAAGATGGAGGTATGTAGTATGTTAATAAGCATCATACATGAAATATGTCTTGTATGATTTAAAAAATTAATAGCATAACCTCTAATAACTTGGCTGTGTCCATGACACTTAGTGATTCAGAACATGGACTTTAGGGTCAGATGAATTTAAGCCTAAACTTTGGAACTACATGCCAAGTAATAGCTGTGTGACTTTGGGTCATTTTCTAAGCCTCAGTTTACTCTGTGTATCAGTGGGCTAATTATATCTATTTCATAGTGAGATTATGAGAATTAAATTAGTTTCTGTCATATAATATAAGGTTTGGTTATTGTATATGAGAGTCAGATGGGAAAAATAGGTGCTATCACACTTGCACATAGCAAGAAGGAGTAGAACACAGTGATTCAAGCCATCTCTTTTTATCCTTTGCTGCCAAACTTTTTGCAAGATTGACATCACCCCGATCTGTTGCCTTCAATCTTCATGGCTTTCCATTTGGAATCATTTTGTCATGTTACTTCATGAACACCATACTATCTGTTTTTTAATCTCTGACTTATTCTGAAAGGAATGATTGATAATGCAGCAATTTATGAGATGCAAATGGAAGCCTGAACACTTGCAGGCACTGTCAGGTAAGAATGTCAGAAATGCCTTTATTACTTATTTCTAATACATTCTGTAGGCATATATACCTAATACATACAGGCTATAAAATATAGTTTTCTATACTTAGTATTTCAGGGCAGACAGTCTTCCCCTTTCCCCAAAGTACATTTCCCCCTAAATCAACTATTTTTAGAATTTGAAGAAAATTGCTTATTTTAAAAGGGACAATTTAAACAAACAGTATTACTGTCACAAAGAATTAACTGTTAAGGACAGAGTATGAGCTCAGAGTCCTTTATCTTGAATAAACTTCTCTCATGTTGAATGGAATACAGTTTTATAAAAACATGAAACAATGAAGAATTATGACTAGGTAAAATTAAGCAAAATTATTGGTGATTTTGAGAAAAAAGTATACAGTTGGTATGCATAATAATAACAGTCTAGTTTTCAAAGATATTTTGTAGCCAAGTATTCTGAAAGCAATTGCAGGTGTGTAAGAACTAGGACTTGGTGCCCTTTATACTTGGCCTGTGAGAACTTACTCTTCAGAGGTAGGCTTGTAGTATGATGTCAATATTTGTATCCTCTCGAAGAACTGCTATTTCAATATAAGATATTCTCTGTTCTCTAATTATAGTATGTAGAAGAGTTACAGTTTTAAACCTCTCTTGACAGCTGAAAGGACTTTTTGAAAGAAAGTAAAAACCCTAAGTTCTGGGTAATTGAATATCTGATATTACTTATAATCCTGACTGCTCTAAAAGTGAATTAGTAATTTTTCCGTGAGTTTTTGAGTCTCTTATTGGAATTAATACTTTCTTCCATAATTAAGTTGCTTTATTATTTATTTTCTTCTGAATGTTGTATTAAAAAAACTGTGAAACACAGAGTGACACAGTTAAGCATATCAAAAAAAACTTACTTTGAACAATTTTGGGTAATTGTTGCAAACCAGATGTTGCTAAGTTCTTGTTTAATCAGAGATAAAAAATATTCGCAGTATAGTTTTGTCTAGCTGTCAGCTTAGATAAATGAATCCATTTCAATCAGCATGCTCCTAGTGAAAAAAGGGAGGGGATATAATAACATTTTTCTAGCTACATTTGTTGAAAATAAATATTAATCTTCTATGTGGTTAAAACCATGCTGTGCCAATTTCATCATAACCATAATTGCGGAGAAGCCTTTTAGATTTTTTTATTTTTATGAAGTTTACTTCTTTTTATCCTCTGGAGACACTGAGTTAGAGTCTACTTTTCATTTAGTTTATATGTCCATGTAGGTTTGTGTTAAATTGTCTTGAGGCTACTTGTTAAGACACTATTGGGTGCTTTATTCTACAAACATAATGCTGTGACATGGTCAAGGTTTTTTTTTTTTCCTCACAAACCTAAATTCTATCTTTACCGTTCTTTAAAATCTATTATAATTCTTGGGAGAAATAGATTCCCTGTTCTCTTTTGTTCTGTAGCATTAGTTAAGACAAACTGCTTCTAGAGCTGTGCTGACTTCTCAGAAAATGGTGCACAAAACACTAAAGGAAACCAAAAGCCACGCTAACAAAACAAAATAAAATAAGGCATCAGGCCTGGAAAAATAATGTTAATTTTAAACTCCATGAGAAATGCCAGTGAGAAGAATGGCAGGAAAGGATGATAGGTATAGGGACTGAATTGGGAAGGAATGAGCTTATGTATTTTTGTCTTCTTATTGTGCAATCAAGGACGGTGGAAAGAAAATCTCAGACCATAAAGTGAATAATTTCCTCTTATGATAATATCAACAACATCATACTTTTCCATACTAATAGAAGTTTTGAATTTATATGCTGTCTTAGGGGCCTCCACTACTGTTGTATACAGGGGTTGTAGTGAGGGGTTTGGTATTATGGTTGTAATTGTTGATTTTTGTCAAATATATGGAAAGCTTGTAGGAAAAGTTGTTAGCATAGGAGAAAACCTCTATGAGCTGTAATAATGACCAGAGCTAATTGATTGTTCCAGTTTATGTGGATGTTTGTCTAGGCTATTCATTGAGGAAATATAGAAAATGAAGATTGAAGTTGGAATTTTATTTCCTGCTCTAAGAATAATTCTTAAGGATGTGTCTCAGATTTTTTTTTTGAAAGTCAGACTCTCTTATCTCAGTTTTATTCGTGTCCTCTTTAGAAAGCAAGTTTCGAAAGTGTTCTTCTTAATTGGTGGATAGAAAATTGGTTGGAAGCATTCCACAAAATTCTCTTTGGAGAGAGATTGGAATGCCAAGGAAGAAGGGGAAATCATAGGTATAGTTTTATCTCCTTTTGCTTTTATTATGGCATTTTGAGGGACGAGTGAAAAGCACATTTAAGGGTCTCTCTGCAGTTATGAATACAACGTACAATATGAGCAGTGAAAGGAGAGTAATGCACAATTGTCCTTTTATGGATTTCTCATTGGTCTTCGCTTCAGTGACTCAATGAGAGAGAAATGAAATAGTTCCCTCAGCTTCTCCTGGAACATAGTAGTTTTGAATGTGGGTCTAGAACCAGATTGGTGAGTAGTGGTGTCAGTCAAATGCCTCTACTTGTGTTTAAGATTTATATGTCAACATTGTGGGTATTTTGCCCACACACTCTGGGGTAACGAACTGCATTTGATTTTTATTTTTTTCCTGCTGTGCTGAGGTGTGTATCTGAGAGTTTGTGACTTAGCGATTGTTGGGCAGAAGAGTAGGTTGTTTTGAGGCCCCTGCCGTTCTTACATTGCCTAGTTTTTGTCTGTCTCCCTGTGCCTTTTGAAGCACAACAGAAATGACAATCTAGAAGCAAGCGATCAGCTTCCACGGGCACAACACCAACAGATCCCAGACTTTAAGTGTGTCATTTGAGGAATCTCCAAATATTACAGTCAGAAATATGAGTTAACAAAGCACTAGGTAAGTGTCTTGACATCTGTTTACCTCTCATTTAGAGTGCTTGCTGCATTGTTAAAGTGGTCAGTACCTTTTCTACTCATAAAATTTCTATGTTGGTAAATTATAACATATTTTTGGAATAATGTTGAAAAATCATACTTTAATTTTTTATTTCCAGAAAATCTTTGTGTATATCTGAGTGAGGTCTCAAAGACAGATCTGATGAACATTTTATATCTAATAAACTACCTTTGTCATTCCTCTTTCTTCCAGCTTTCAGAAAGCTTTCAATGTGTTTATTTTTTCAGAGTTATGATTTTGGGGGTGGACTTATACATATCTGAAGTGTGTTTATGTGCCTTTAAGTTTGTATTGACATTAGAATGTATGCTACATGAATGTGGAAGCCACTCTTTTGTTCTTTTAAAACTGATTACAATTTGGTATAGTAGTGGCCAGAAACTTGAAATGTGTGGATGTTCCTTTGGTGTCCTATTGTGACATGAGCCACTTCCTGGATGGTACTGTGGGCTGGTTAGTTTCCAATCAAACCCACCATCCTGGAGTTGATCGCCCCACGGTTGAAGGGCTATGTCAGACTGAACTTTTTAGAAACATGCCTAGTTTTATGTAGTTACTGGGCCAGTGTCTGGCCTTCCCATTTCTCTCCTTCCTATCTCTATACCGATAGGGACATTATCCTTTCTGCCTCATCTCCTTTAACCTCAGTGTTGTCCTGGGGCATGAATATAATATCATTTAACTATCATGTGGTAGGGCAAGATAGTCCTAATACTAGAGTCAATGTTCATCTGTGCAGATAATTACAAATACCACCTTGTTGTTCAGTTCAGCAATATATAGACTACTATATTTTAACGGGCATCTGTTTAATGGGCATCTCTATTTTTACTTCCTCCTGCTCTTTTAGTGACATCCAGTTTAATTCCAGAGCTGAGCTTACTTCATTCTTAGAGGAGCAAGGCCCTTTCTTCTGAGCCCCAGTCAACAGTCAAAACCGGTCTTTCAGTAACAGCCCTACTAGCTCATCCGGTTCTTTGGGTTCAGTCCTATGTATCTGCTTTCTTTCCTGGCCCATGGTCAGAGTGAAAATGCAGTGACTGCTTCCCTTGTTTCATTTAACATCTTTTCCATCATTGCTTTCTACCTTCTCGTTCTCTGAATATTTTTCCTAGTGGCTCTCAAAGTCTTACTTTTCTCTAACAGCCTCTCAGAATGCTCCCCACCCCCACGCTTTGTCTCCCCGAGAGAATTACCATCTAGAATTTGTGATGATTCATCGTGGGTTACAGGTGAGTCACTTTGCCAAGCTTAGATTTAGCTCTCTATTGTTCCTTTTCAGTTCAAATATTAGCATAAACATTAACATTTCTAAACGCAATTATAATTATCATGCTTCCTATCAGACATTAGCACAACTCTTTCCTCGTAGCTTGGTGAGGGGTGTCTCAGTATCTATAGTTATCCCAATGGCTGAGCTTAACGACCCCTTCTTTAAAAGAGAGCACTTCAAGCCTATTTTAGTTATAACTAGACAATCTTTAGCATTTGTAACCGTAAATAAATCATTTCGTTTTGAAGTGTGGGAGACAAGAAAAATCTTTTTTTTTTTTTTTTGAGGCGTAACATTGGTTTCTACATTGTCAGAAATCTCTCGTTTTCTGTGCATGTGTGATTATTTTAACTTCAGGGTCATTAATAGAACTGAGATTCTGGTGCGGAGTGGATAGCAGAAGTCCATTCATTTTATGGGACTTTAGATTCTTGACTTTAGGTGAAATGCAGATATCACTACTGAGGTGAATAATCTCTGAATTATAAAGTAGAATATGTTTGACCTTTATTTATTGGCCTCACGTTATGGGAAGATGGAGGAGGTGAAAACCCTGAGAGGTTTTCTGCTTTTACTTCAAATTGCCTAGCAAACAACTTGAAGGGCAGCTCAAGTGGGAATGTGGCATGAAGATGTAATTTCACCCCACTCTGGAGATATGTAGGTGTTAGTTAAAAAAAACAACAAAAAACTAATGGAAAATGGATATTCTACAAAATTCAACTCTTGTCTTCTATCCTCAGAATAATTAAAAGGTATCTGAAAGTGGAGCCTCATTATCTTTGTAAATTGAGATTAAACTCTCAATGAAGAAGAAACAGAAATATACCCTACTGAGAAACCATATCTGACCCCTTTTAGATATTTAGAACTAGATTATTTTACTCATCTGTGCTTTGGGAGCAAGTTATATATCAAAATGATCTTAAAATCTTTTTATTTAAAATTTTGTTTTTTGGATCTCAACATGAATTGCAGCGCTGGCACATAATACATGCTTCATAAATGCATAGTGGATCAATGAAGGAGTAAAGCTTTGTTTTGCCTTAGCAAAGATGTCTGCTGAAGATGGCGTAGGGAATTTTTACCTTTTCTTATGGCAACATATTTCCTGCAAAGTGTTTCTTATCTTTCAGAATTATATTACAATCCTAATGGGAAAGTATGATCTGTTCTTTAATTCTATCCTTGGCTGAGCTGAGCCTTAGAATTTTATAACTAATGAAATACAGTGTTTTGCCTCTCAGGTTCATAAGTAGCACTTAGATTTTCATTTTTCATTCATGGCTCTATCTTTGTAAAACCATTCTTCTGTCAAAAATCAAAGGTTAATAAGCTCTAATTGTTAAACACAGACAGTAGAAGCTGTGATATGCTGATATTCTAAAGCTTTTTGAATATTTGAAATGGTCATCATTTGATGTTCTGTGACATCTGGACAGCTCAGCAAGCTACTCTAAAATTTTATGTTAAAAGAACTGGCGATTTTCTTAAATGTTTTATTTTGGATCAATTTCAACTAACAGAAAAATAGTACAAAGAGTTCCCATACACGCCTTAATCAGTGTCTCCTAATGTTACCATTTATGTAACTGCTGTGGTTTCAATGTGTCCTCCCCAAATTCATATGTTGAAATCCCAATGCCCAATGTGATGGTATGAGGAGGTGAGACCTTTTAGAGGTCTTAGGTCATTAAAGTGGAGCCCTCATGAATGGGATTAGTGCTTTTATGAGAGAGACCCCACAGAGCTCCCTAGCTACCTCCTTCTGCCATGTGAGGACACAGTGAAAAGGCTGCTATCTGTGAACCAGGAAGCCCTACCAAACACCGAATCTGCGGCACTATGATCTCGGACTTTCAGCCTCTAGAACTGTGAGAAATAAATTTCTACTGTTTATAAGCCACCCAAGTCTCTGGTATTTTGCTATAACAGCCTGAACAGACTAAGACAGTAACTGTAGTTCAGTTATCAAAATCTGGCAATTAACATTGGTAAAATACCATTAACTAAATTCTGGATTGAAGATCTTGTTCATATTTCACCAGTTTTTCTGCTAATGCACTGGGGATGTTTTTAAACGTGGGGTAAGTTATAGTTGCAACTGTGTAAGGTTGATAATTTTTGCCATTATTTACTTTGTTAAAACAGTAATGACATGCCATGCCTCTTTTAATACATGATGCTATGATAATGGTGTTCCTTTTTTCTTATCCTGAAGTTCATATTTGGATGCTAGCATAGGAGGAAAGGAATGCCGTTACTATTTTAGGAAATCATTAAATGTTACTGATGTTAACATTTTATCTGTCACCATTTAAACGATCTTTTCCATAGCATGATAAATTCTGTACTTCCAAGTCATTGTGGCTACAGAATCAAGTTAAATATTCTAGTTTGATGCTTAGATCTGTAATACTATCAAGATTTTATTCTTCACCAATCTCATCAGTCATAAAACCCACTATTCTTATAGTAGAAGACAGTAAGTGGAAAAAAGTAAACGTTCCAGACTAAAACAGGACTGAGAGAAACTGTAAGCATAGCAAATCCTGACAGAGGAAAGTTTTGATTATTTGCAAAAGACCATCCTTAGTCCTTAACGTGTTAACATTATGTGGAAAAATTTTTCTTTATGTCTAATCATATGCTTCAGCATGGATTAAATCCCTCTCTGTCAACAACAGTGAATAACTGATCGTCAGCTCACTGAGGACAGGTTCATCTCTTATTTATCTTCATGTGCTTCAGCTGAGCATGGTATCTGGCAAATGTACAGATACAATACGTGTCTGCTTCCCTGAGGGAGGCTGTGAGACGGAGGCAAAGCAAGGGATTTGGGGGCCTGCTCTGCTACCTTCTAGCCTGTAGGCCTAGGCTCTGACCATTTTAAGGTGATCTTCTGGAACATTGCTCACTCTCACCTAGTCATATTAAACTACTAGCTCTTTGCCTACTATGCTCAACATTTCATATGTTGGTGTCTTTGCTTGTGTGCTTATTACAGCCTTATTTATCTGTTTATGAATAATGAGCAAATATAAAATGGCCTATGCCAAGTGAGTGGTAATAGACAGTACAGTTTTGAAGTAAATAGTTCAAATAGGTGGTAGTAAGCCAATGAAAAGTATTACTCTGGTAGTCCTATCTAGACATTATTTGCTTCATAATATTGTTTTGAGAAAAGTTGAATTTTTGGGTAAGATTTTTTACATTTGAATTTTAATGTACATATTAGACATCTTGATCTTCAGATTGACACTGGATATATGGCTTTTTTTAACTTAATTTTTTTCTTTCAACCATACATGTGTTAATCTTAATTTGTAAATATGTCAAAAAAAAGTCACAGACTTAGAGAATGAACTTACGGTTACCAGGGGGGAAGGATGGGGGGAAGGGATAGTCAGGGAGTTTGAGATCGACATGTACACACTGCTATATTTAAAATGGATAACCAACAAGGACCTACTGTATAGCATAGGGAACTCTGCTCGATGTTATGTGGCAGTCTGGATGGGAGGGGAGTTTGGGGGAGAATGGATACATGTATATGTATGGCTGAGTCCCTTTGCTGTGCACCTGAAACTATCACAACATTGTTCGGCTATACTCTGAACAAAATTAAAAAAAAACGCCAGGCTAACATTAAATGACTTTATGAATCAAAAATGAGAATGCATTTAAAAAACTTATTTCAGCATCGGGTATTTAAGTGAGGGCTAAAGAATGTCTGGAAGTCAGAATATCTAGATTGTAGATTGGCAATGACTAGTTATGTGATATTGGCATGTTCCTGGGTCTGTTGCAAATTGGGGATACTAAATAGTACTTCATCAGTAGTGTTAAGAATCATGAGATAATATATCTAAAGCACAGAGCAGTTTGTTCCACAATAAAAACAATAAATATTAATTATTATAATTATTTAAAGAAGGCATCATTTTAGGATTTTAAATCACCATATAACATATGATAATATTTTGAGAGAGGATTGAGGATAAATTTGCAGAAGTATCATTGTTAGGTAATTAGAAGTTAAACACTGTTAAATTTTGGTATAGGTTTGTTATTTTCATTTTCAGTAAAGAAGAGATTTGTTAATTTACTTTGGAATGGATTTAGCAATTATCATAACATGTAAGTGCTTTATCCAAGAATGGGTAGATAATCAGGCAACCTTAGGAATAAAGAGAAGTAGAGAGGTGGGGATAAATTAGGAGTGGTATGACAACAAGAAAAGAAGAAAGCTATTAAATAATGGTGACTAATACATTTTCCCCTTACTATTACAGTAGTTAAAATACTGCCATAGAGGCATTTTAATTTTACTAGGCTCCTAGAATAAGAATATTGCTAAATTCACAAACTAAAAACCAAAATGAGATAATGCATGCAAATATGCCTAAAGAGATCTAACCAAATGCAGCTTTGTTTTTTTCATGCAAAAATAATTCTAGAGGTGAGTAGTCCAATACCAGTGTAGCAGGTTTGTGATGACAGTAAGACCTGAAGCTCCTACTGCTTTAGCCTGGTCATGTTGCTCTTATATCCTGCGTATTCTCGTGGTCGCAACATGGATGCTGCCGTTTCAGCCCCTCACATTCCAGGCATTCATATCAGCCACGGGAAGGAGGAGAAAAAGTTGTGGGGAGGTATTGGAACTAGTACTGGGAGAGGAAAACTTTCCTAGAAAATACTCAGCTTATATGTCTTTCATCAGGGATGTGTCACAGGGCCACTCCTAGCTACAGGGGTGTCAGGGGAATCAAGTAATTTTTAAATAAGCACATTCTTATCCTGAACAATATGCAGTTTCTGTTACTTAGGAAAAGGGAGGTGAATGATAAGCAGCTAGTACTGTCTGCAGAAGCCCTTAGCACAGTTCTCGGTACCTAGTGAGTGTTCCATGTCTGGTAGCCATTCTGCTGTTGTTATTACTGTTATTACTGTATTACATGTGAATTCTTTTTGATCATCAGCGTTAGTCCCAGTTTGGTCAAATGAAACAGTACTTAGTAGAACTCTCAAATATTGTGAATATTACAAATGTTGCAGCCTTTCCTTATCATTTATGAATTTGTAATGTGGGGTTAATTGCATAAGTTGTCAAGAAACTGTAATGAGATTTTTTTTTCCAATTTTTAAAAACCCTTTCACCTGCATTGTGGTCTTTTTATTTGCATGTTTTGTTTATAAAAATACGTATTACTGTTTATCCCAACCAGCTATCACATGAGTTTTATAGTAGTATAGCTTTAGTTACCTATTCAACAAAATATTTACTGTGCACGAATTAGAAGTTTGTATCCTGATATGCCTAATAATATCTTGAGGCTTAGCAAACTTGCAGATCAATCTCAAAGGTTTTAGTCTTAGATGAAAGCCAACAGTCTCCTGGGGAAGAATGCTGGTAAGAACTAGGCAGGGTGGCTTGGGCCCAGGCAGGCTTCTGTCCCAGGCAGGCCTCTAGCCCAAGCTGGTGTTGATTGTTCTAGACAAGGAAACTGAAGCGACAGCCCAGTTGGATAGAGTGTTCCAACATGGTGAGGATTGTTAGAAAGATCTCTAGGAGAAGATGGTCTCAGCCAGTGTGTGCAGGGCTGGACCCAGGCTTGCCAGATAAGCAGTTTGCTGCAAAAAAAGTAAATCCACATGACTCCAGTGGGTGGACCGAAGCTGCTGTTCTGCTTGCAGTCTTCTCTGGCAGCTGCGTGGGGCAGAAACTGAAGTCGGAAGACGTCCTATGATTCCAGGTGAGAGGGTTTGCAGAATGAAGAGACCAACAGCTGACTAGTGATTCACACAGGGAAATCATATATGGAGGTTGTCAGGAGGGGACAAAACACAAAAACAAACCCTCTCCCTGAATTGGGACTTCCTTGGTCCTTTCTTTTCTTCGGGAATACTACGTATGTGATGATGTGTATGGAGAAACCAGAGTCAGACTTGCTATAGAGTAAGTGACCAATTATTGTTATATGTGTTATATTACACTATCTTATATATTCTTATCTAGATTTAAAGAGATAGAATGTCTATTCTAATGTTTACTTAGGTTTGAATTCTAGTTCTACCAGTTACTAACAGTGTCACTTTGGAAAAGTAAGTTTATTCATCTTGAAAGTGGGCTAATGATAGCAGCTGCTTCACAGGGCTGTTCTAAAGATTAAATGGCTTAAAATATGTGAAGTGTTTAGGACAGTGCCTGGCACTTGGAAAATGTGCTTCAAGATAGTTATTATTATAGGTGAAGTCACTGAAAATACCTTGTGAAGAGACAGGCCCTCAGCTTTCATCAGGGCGCTCACCAGAATAGAGCCGAAGGAGGCCATGCCATGTGTGGAACTGCCGCCAGCACCACGACTCACCCAAAGTTGTCAGCAGTCAAGATGATTTTGTTGCCTGTGTGTCAGCTTGAATGTGGATAGTGATGATGCCTCAATAGTTCTATAATATAGCTCTATTGCAGAATTATGTGCTTGAGTATTTATTATGATGGACTTTTTAAACAAATTTATTTATTTTATAATTAGTACTAAAATTCATTATGAAAAAAGCCATCTGGTTTATTTGAATACGTTAATGAAAATGTAAATATCCCCTAATCATAATAATAATAATAATAATAAAACCTTATATTAAACATATTCAACTTAGTTTTATTTAAGTGCTTCTGCACACATATTTTCACTTAGGACCAGGTCATCTATTTCGGCAATTGTGAGTGATTGAAGTGGTGTGGGTTAAATTCCTACAGTTCTTCTTTTAAAAATTAATCTCCTTATTCTTTTTTTTAAAAAATTAATTAATTAATTAATATTTATTTTTGGCTGTGTTGGGTCTTCGTTTCTGTGCGAGGGCTCTCTCCAGTTGCGGCGAGCGGGGGCCACTCTTCATCACGGTGCGCGGGCCTCTTACCGTCGCGGCCTCTCTTGTTGCCGAGCACAGGCTCCAGACGCGCAGGCTCAGTAGTTGTGGCTCACGGGCTTAGTCGCTTCGCGGCATGTGGGATCCTCCCAGACCAGGGCTTGAACCCGTGTCCCCTGCTTTGGCAGGCAGATTCTCAACCACTGCACCACCAGGGAAGCCCCTCCTTATTCTTTATTTTAGTTTCTGGTACTTCTGCCTTCTTTCTTTTTAAGGCCATTGCTTACCCACGCTTGATGCCATATACTACTTTTATATTTTTTCTTCCTTTATCCCTTTGGTTGCAAGAGCTGTTCTTCCCAGGCTATACTGCTAAAATAATTCAAGGTCTGTATGTACCATCCAGATCCTTCATTTTATAGACCAAAAAGTTGAAGTTGTTGAAACGCGAAAGTAATGGAACAGAATACTCAGAGGAACAAACAGCAATAATGAAGTTAACCCGAGAGCCTACATGTCTCCTGCGCAGTTAGCAGCCCCCGTGACAATGCTCTCTCTGCCGGAGGGGGAGCCCTGGAGAAGGGTATCGAGGGGCGTTCTGGGGGGTGGGCCAGAGGATATGTGAGAAGATGTTAATGAGGTTAACTCCTGCGGTGCTGACCGTGGGAGTGTTCCCGTGTTACAAGTATCACCTTCATTGAGAAGGTGACATTTGAATAAAGACTTGATGGATGTCAGAATGTATAAGGAAGTTTAATCCAAATTTCTATACAATTTAGATTGTATAGAAGTTAGAAAATGAATAAGGTAATAAAAGTGTGTTACTTACAATCTCTGCTGTTCGGGCACAGTGGCACATAATGCATAGCTATAGATATGAACCCTGCTTTAGCGGTAAATTGGAGATTTCAAGGATACTTGTTAGGGAAAACCTTAATTTACTAATAAGGAGGGAGGCATCTTTTACTGATAGAATGAGGATGGTAGATTAAATGACCTGCTTAGGTTAAGAATTTCAGCATCCTCCTTAGCCCCACAATGAAAAGGGCCTCTTTGGGAAGGAAAAACGTTTACTTTCGAAAAATTATGTTTTCTTCACTCTTGTAGTAAGTTCATTATATCTTAAAATGTGTTCAGTATTAGGGTTACTGTATATATCTTTAATGATGTTTGCATCAATTTTGGTATCCAGTTATGTATGAAAGGCAGTGTTATGTTATCTGAGCGAATGCAAGGGCTTGCCCTCAAGGTTCAGTATCAAATTTAAGTTGTTTCTTGACACTGGAAGTTACAGAATGTCAGAAGTGCTTCCTAATAACTCTAAGCAGCATATGCATATATTCAGTATTCACAGTCTAAGTAACATTAGCTTTATATTGTTAGTGTAGGGATTTATTATTATCATGAGCTGAAACTGCTAAGTAATTCAGAAGTCCTGGTATAGTAAAGTATGAGCCCTGTTATTACTGGTGGATGTAGACAGAAAAGCTTCTTAATTTGTGACAGTGAAGAACATGATAATACACTTAGTTCAAAATTCTTGCTATGGCGGAAGCTGTGGTTTGGCAGATCTAAACTGGCAAAGTGAGAATTATTTCTCTTGACACTTAACTGAGAAGAGAACTCTGTAATTTTAATAATCATACCCTGGTTTTAAAACATACTGTGGATCAGGTCAGTCAACAAAGAAGTTGAAATTGGTTTCCTGAGACTGCATTAGGTGTTGGATCAATGTGGCACTCACCTGAATATTGTGCTGAAAGGTGTGACAGAAGAGGATGAACTTTAGAATAAATTTGGTGTGTGCGTGCATGTGTTGTATTGATGTGGTTTTCAGGAAGAGTCAGGAATTCTGATGATTAAAGCTGGGTATGAGCCAACTTCTGGGTCCGGACACAGATAAGGAGTTTGGACTTTCTCGCAGTTAGTGGGTATAGGATATGGAGAATAAGTAGTTCTGCAAGGGAGGCCAGTCTTAGATGCCTCTTGGAAAGATGTTAAGGACCTAACCAGGCATGGTGAGAAGTGTACTGATATATAGGAGGTTGTACGGAAGTAAAATATTTAGGAGTTAATGACTAACTTGTGGATGGACAGTAAAGGAGAAGAAATCTAAATTGATTTACATGTTACTTACCTGGGTGATAGCGAGGATGGTGGTGTCATTTTATGGTCTTAGGAGAACATAAAAAAATTGGTGGGAAAAGTATTGCATTCAATATAGGACATTTCTTCCCCTCCCACATGGGTTTGGACTGGAGTTAGATTTCTGGAGCTATGGGGCGGATTTGGACTAGAGATATAGATTTTGGCATCTTTGGGTGGAGGTTGAGGCCAAGGTTATGGATTAAATTACTAGGAGGAGTCATAAAGGGCAGGCATAGAATATAGCCAAGGATAAATTCATGAGGAACTCTAACACTGAGGGATCAAAACTGGAAAAGGGGAACAAGAAGGAATGGTCACAGAGTGTGGAGGAAAAACACTTACATTTAAAAATGGAAGCAAAGAAAGAGAGTGTTTCAGAAGTTCTTGTTCAAATGTAATTAGTTACCTTTTTCCAAAGCAGTTTTAGTGAAAGGTGGTGCTGGCTGAAAGATGATTGCAGTGGGTTGGTGATTGAATGAAGGGTGAATAAGAACAGACAGCAAGTATAAATTATTTCCCCATTTGTTGGGAAGAGGTAGAGAACTTTTTGGCAGTGTCCAAAGGAGAATTATAGACAGTTGTGAGGGTTGGTTTTTTATTTGTTTGCTGCATTGCTCACTTGCACTTTCAAGATGAGAGAGGCTGGAACGTGATTATGAGTTGTAGAAAATGTGAGTGAAAGAAGAACTACATAGCTAACAGAGCAAGTCCCAGAAGACCTGGAAGAAGAGGTTTAGTTTGTTCTTCTGCACGTAGAGGTAACAATACCCACCCTATGTCTGTAAGGAATTAATGAGAGAATATGTTCTCATTTATCTAGTTACATGCCTAACGGTAAGAGGCACTCAGTAAATGTTAGGTCCATTCAGCCTCCAAATCTTCATTCCCCAAATGTGCCTTGCTGACCTAGAGTTTGCACTAGCAGATATGTATTAAGTGAAAGTATTCAACTGTACTATGTGTTTACTTATCCCACATTTATGATAATTTAAAAAGGGTGGAACTAGTTGACCTGTAATTCTTTTTTTAAAAATTAATTAATTAATTTATGGCTGTGTTGGGTCTTCGTTTCTGTGCAAGGGCTTTTTCTAGTTGCGGGAAACGGGGGCCACTCTTCATCGTGGTGCGCGGGCCTCTCACTATCGCGGCCTCTCTTGTGGCGGAGCACAAGCTCCAGACGCCCAGGCTCAGTAGTTGTGGCTCACGGGCCTAGTCGCTCCGCGGCATGTGGGATCTTCCCAGACCAGGGCTCGAACCCGTGTCCCCTGCATTGGCAGGCAGATTCTCAACCACTGCGCCACCAGGGAAGCCCCTGACCTGTAATTCTTAATTTGCAGTTCAAACCTATGATTTGGCTGATTTTTTTATTACTACGTCTTTTCTGGCTATGTCATTGACTGTATAAAGCTTTACAAATATAATGCTTACAGTTCAGAATGATAGTGCAGTGTGTGAGAGCTTGTAGACCAAAGTGTTGCTTATGAAAGTAAGAAAGAAGGGAAATAAAAATTCCTCCAATGGTGAGATAAGTGCAGAATGGATAAAGCATAGGTGTGTAAAGCCACCTCAAAGTGACTGAATCGCTCTCTGGTCTGAAGCTCTTTGCTGGGTTGAAGTATGACTAGATCTGATGAAATAATGTGTCACTCAGGAGAAGACCTGGTTGACAGTGGTTGTGTAGAAAAGAAATTCTTCACCCATTGGTGAGACCCTCTGCCCTTTGGGGAATAATGGACTGATGGACGAGACCTCTAGTATCTGTGAAGGTTATTTCTCCTTGTAAATCAGTAAGTTGACCTTCTGTTCATGTATATCTAACTCTGTGGACTTGAATATAGTGAACCTGCTCTCGAGAGGCCTTTTTTCCTCTAGATGTTCAGCTTTCATCAATGTTTCTAAGCATGTGAGAGTGAATCCTTCTGTCTGTAATGTGGTCAATGAGGAGACATGCTACAGCTTTTTATTTGGTGAATCCATCAGCCATTTTTCTATGCAGTGTATCATGGAGATAAAAAATAATACCATTGAAACTCTTGTTTATTCTTTGGTATTATATGAAAACAGTCTTTACTACATATGACTGTTATTTTTTTTTATAGATTTTTTTTTTTTTTAAAGGAATTCCTTTATTTTTATTATTTATTTATTTTTAGCTGTGTTGGGTCTTCGTCTCTATGCAAGGGCCCTCTCTAGTTGCAGCAAGCGGGGGCCGCTCTTCATCGCGTTGCGCGGGCCTCTATCGCGGCCTCTGTTGTTGCGGAGCACAGGCTCCAGACGCGCAGAGCTCAGTAGTTGTGGCTCACGGATCCAGCCGCTTGGCGGCATGTGGGATCTTCCCAGAGCAGGGCTCGAACCCACGTGCCCTGCATTGGCAAGCTGACGCTCAACCACTGCGCCACCAGGGAAGCCCGATGACTGTTATTTTAATAAAGCTTTTTAGGAATTATGCATATAAAATGAATTTTTATGAGCATGCATCAATATTATGATAGCAAACTAATTATTTTTAGTGATTTTTAGTCTCTGTAAGTGAAGGTCAGTGTAAGATATATAGGTTCCAGTAGTCTGTCTTATTAACTTTAAGAAAAGCATGATAAATTCTAGTAATAATTCCTCTGAGTTACAGTTGTCACATGAAGTTGTTTTGTAAAAAGTATTATTTATTTCATAATTCAATAAAGTGAATTAGAGCTGTTTCCTCAGTGTGGTATATATCAAAACTCTTATGTCTACCCAATGAAATCATTATTGTAAATCTGTCTAGACCTGCGTTCCTCCTATCTTTTTAGATAAACAAGGCTATGAATTTGACTTTCTCTTTCAGATATTACTACATTTATATCTTTCGCTCTACATGTGAATTTATGTATAATTCTTTAGTCATTTATTTTTCAGAATGAGAAGAAATTTATTTATCATCTATAGTTGTATTCTGTCTGAGTTTATAGTTTTATATTTTACTTTATTGTTGTTGCTGACTAGTAAGAAATCACTTAAGCTTACTTTCCCTAATTTTTTTTTTAATGCATGAGCAATACATTCTGAAAATGTTAGGAATCTTAACATTTTCCAAGTATATATTCATTTGGGCTGCTGGGAATCTGAGGTACATTAAACTTCTAAAATTTAAGAAATTGAAAGCTTTACATGGTATGTTTTGTGTATTTTTCTATCCCTTATGTATACATATGTCACAATTTTTAGTTTTGTGGGATGGGTTCCTATTGAACAAGTAAATAATCTTTTGGCTGACAGAGTTAGGTTAGCTGCATTGTCTTCCACCTGGAGAGAGAGAGAGAGAGAAGAGCATAGGTTCTTGTTAGTCTCTATCCTTTGACACAGGGAAGAACACAAAATGAGGTGGAATAGATCACCAGTAACAAAATACTAGAGTCTTTTGTCTATGACAACTCCATGAGTGAAGCTGAGAAATGCCATTTTTTTTCCTCTGACCTGAAGGATAACCCCATCTGCATTTTAGATGTTCTGAATATTGATAAAGATCATAAAAGATAGACCTATCAGTTAGCTTTAAAAAAGCAAAAAACAGCTGTAAGATAATTAATGCAGCTGAGCTTTTCTGCAGTTATTAGTATTCTGGAAATATCTCACTAAGTTGCATTAGCTTTTTGAAAACTCTGCATCTATTTTTAAAATCTGGTCAGCAATCACATCTCTAGTGCATTAAATGTAAAACAAGGTCTCCTTAAAAGCCAGATGATATTGTGATATTGAATATAGAAACAATATGTAAGTGAATGGTCAGGGTGAAATAGGGAAACACAATAAAAAACATTTCTGAACAACTTTTGTAACAATGTGAATCTGTGTAGCAGAGGCATATAAATTGACACTAGCTCTTTTGCACTCCTGAGGTTGCACTGGTATCAATTCATTGGAGGCTGACAACTTTCTCCTTTCAGCTGATTGATTTTGAATTTTTCAAACTGATTAATGTTTTCATTTGAATGATAATGCTTACTTTGCAGAAGATGTGATCTTTTAATTAGCAGATGCTGAGATTAGCATTAGGGCTGAACAGTAATTAGCATTTGTTCTTATAGTACAAGAGCACAAACTAAGTGCTGAAGCAAATAGAGCTACTGTGTCTACTTTACATTGCCTCTTTAGATCTTCTTTATGAGAAAGGTTAATAATTATTGAAATACTTAATCACTGTGGCACTAAAAACATTTTAACAAATTGAGGATTCACTTAAAGGAAAAATTTTTTCAATTTTCAATTCCTTTCATTTTCTCTCTCTCTATATATATGATTATGTTTTCAAGGTTTACGTAAAAATTTTATAATGGAACTTAAATGTTATTTTGTGAAAGTGTGAGTTCTTATTTATATGTGTGTGTATGTATACACGCATGTGTGTAGTTATCTGAAATAGTCCAAAATCTTGGTTTCAAGTTTTATGCTAATTTCAGTAACACTCACTCTATTTCCAAAGCTACTTTGGGAATCAGCTTAAAATTGATGAGCCCCAACTAGAGACAGTAGAGTGAAGGGGTTAAAAACTGAGATTTGGTTCCCACTAGCTATCTATTTTACACATGGTAAAATATGTAAAACGTCAAATCCTAATCTCCCAATTCATCCCACCCTCCCTTTCCCCTTCTGTGTCCACCCTTCCGTTCACTATGTCTGCGTCTCTATACCTGCCCTGCAAATAGGTTCATCTGTACCATTTTTCTAGATTCCACATATGTGCGTTAATATATGATATTTGTTTTTCTCTTTCTGACTTACAGGGAGCTCAGGTCGGTGCTCTGTGGTGACCTAGATGGGTGGGATGGGGGTGGGTGGGAGGGAGGTCCAAGAGGGAGGGGATATATGTATACGTATAGCTGATTCCCTTTGTGATACAGCAGAAACTAACACAACATTGTAAAGCTATTATACTCCAATAAAAAAATAATTGGGGTTTGGGTTCAGGCAAACGTAGATTCAAGTCTCTACTATGCCACTTTCTAGGGCGTATTACTTGATGGTTCAATTCTCACTGTCTTCAACTGTAACATGAAGATTGTAATAGAATTCCTTATAAGATTAAAACTAGTACTTTGCATAAAGTGTGTAGTGTACATTAAATAACGATTAACTATTACTACTTTTAAAAACCTGCCGTGTATATTAATACTCAACATGACCTACATTTAAAAAATATAGAAGAAAGATGATTTTAGCTTAGGTAAGCTTAGCAAAGAAAATAATTACTGAACACCTAAAGGATAACTAGACCCCCTTTAAATAAATATATCTTTTAATTCCAGATGGGCAGGCTTTTTACACTGTCTTGTGACCATCACGTATGCCTCTGCCTCCTCTCCAGAAAGCCCTGTCCTGTTAGTCATGGTGTCCATTCTAGCTCTTCATATGGGAATTCTTACAGATAGGCTGAGGGGTCCTCTCTAGAACTGCTGCTGAGCAGTGGCAGTTTCTGTTTTTGTTTTTGGTTTAAATGGTTTCCACAACAAATGATAGGAGAAAAAAAAATCAAACCATGAATGATGAAATACTTATATAAATTCAAGGCAGTTTGTCCACATATACAATGTGGACTGCATTTTTTGGCTGAAGGTAGAGAACAGGGTGATGATTTATAAGGATGCTAAACATGTGGCTGACTGCTTATTGTATATAAAACTTCAACATCGTGAGACTTTAGCCAATGGTACTTAAAGAGAAAATTGTTGCTAATTCCTATTGCTGTGAGAGGCATGTTCCTATATAGAATTTTTTTTAAAACTAGTGATGGCATTTAAAATAGCCCTAAAGTAAGTGCTTTTACCTCTGTTACTGTCTCCCAGGAGACATCAAACAGAACACTTAAACTCTGAGTAAGCAGAATAATTGACAGTCTAAATCTCTATCCTCACTGTTTGCTGCCTGCCCACTTAAATACAAACATAGGGAAAGAGTAAAAAATGAGTCAAAGTAGATTTCTAGAAAAGAAAAAAAAAAAGAAGCTGCAAGATATAATGCTTTAGCTTTATTTCTTTGAGAGGATTTAAGTGGTACTTGAATGTAATGAAATTTTAACATGAAGAGAATAGGATTTTCTTTCAGGGCATCACATCCATTGAAAATAGGTAAAACTAAATATGACGTTGAAGCAGGAGAGTTGTTACTTTAGAATTAGAAAATAGTTAAGAAAGGCATTATTGAGAAAGAACTGGCTGTAGTCCATAAACCGAAATATCTGTTTACTTGAGTGTGTATTTAGTTGAGTATCAAAAGATAATATGGCGATTGATTATTTGGCAACAACTTCAGTTTTCAGACCTAACTAATTGGGGTGTTTTCAAAATAGATCTCAGAAGATTTCCTTTTCTGCCCATCTCTACAAGACCTTCTGTTCCATAAGTTCAATGTAATGAAAGGTCCATCTTCAACAGCAAGTAAATCAATGAAGTTAGAACACTCCCTCACGTCACACACAAAAATAAACTCAAAATGGCTTAAACACTTAAATATAAGACATGACACCATAAAACTCCTGGAATAGAACATAGGCAAAACATTCTGTGACATAAATCATACCAACGGCAAGGCAATCAAAATAAAATAAAAAATAAACAGCTGGGACCTAATCAAAGCTTTTGCACAGCAAAGGAAACCATAAAAAAAAACAAAAAAGACAATCTACGGAATGGGAGAAAATATTTGCAAATGATGGGACCAACAGGGGCTTAATTTCCAAAATATACAAACAGCTCATACAGCTTAATAGCAACAACAACAACAACAAACAATCCAATCAAAAAATGGGCAGAAGACCTAAATAGGCATTTCTCCAAAGAAGACATACAGATGGCCAATAAGCACATGAAAAGATGCTCAACATCTCTAATTATTAGAGAAATGCAAATCAAAACTGCGAGGTATTATCTCACACCAGTCAGAATGACCATCATTAAAAAGTCTACAAATAACAAATGCTGCAGAGGGTGTGGAGAAAAGGGAACCCTCCTACGCTGTTGGTGGGAATGTAAATTGGTACAGCCACTATGGAAAACAGTATGCAGGTGCCTTAAAAAACTAAAAATAGAGTTGCCATATGATCCAGCAATCCTACTCCTGGGCGTATATCAGGAGAAAACTCTTAATTTGAAAAGATAAATGCACCCCAATGTTCATAGCAGCACTATTTACAATAGCCAAGACATGGAAGCAACCTAAATGTCCATTGAAAGATGAATGGATAAAGAAAATGTGGTGTATATATACAGTGGAATACTACTCAGCCATAAAAAATGGAATATTACCATTTGCAGCAACATGGGTGCACCCAGAGATTATCATACTAAGTGAAGTAAGTCAGACAGAAAAAGACAAATACCATATGATAGCACTTATATGTGGAATCTGAAATATAATACAAATGAACTTGTTTACAAAACAGAAACAGATTCACAGACATAGAGAACAAACTTATGGTTACCAAAGGGGAAAGGGGGTGGGGAAAGGATAAATTGGGAGTTTGGGACTAGCAGATACAAACTACTATATATAAAATAGACAAACAACAAGGTCCTACTGCATAGCACAGCGAACTATAGTCCGTATCTTGTAATAAACCATAATGGAAAAGAATATGAAAAAGAATACACACACACACACACACACACATACATGTAACTGAATCACTATGCTGTACACCAGAAACTAACACAACGTTGTAAATCAACTAAACTTCAATTAAAAAAAAAGTCTGTCTTTGAGATAAAGGAGAGCTTACTTTAATATATATATATATGAAATAGATGTAAAGGTCTTTATCTGTAACTTTTCTTATTCTTTTAATGCTGAAATAAAATTTAGTTGAGTAGGTGGTAGTTTTCTATGTTTACTAACTTCCTATTTGAATGGCAAATTTTAGGGAAATTCAATGGATATATATATAGAGCTATATATACAGGTATTTTGATGGGGGTATACTCATAAGCCACCAGCAGGTTCTTCATAAATGCTCATTTCTTTCTTAATAATTGCCAAAAGATGTAATTTTTTTGTTCATGCATTTACTTTAATGTACTTTCCATGAGAGATAAATTTATCTTGTTCCTTACAATTTTATGAATTGTATATCTTTAACAAATATTTGTTGAATGAATTAATGAAAGGTTTCATTGAAACTAATGATGGTTATGATTTTAGTGCTATTATATCTATATATAATACATCATACTTATTGAGCATTTACCTTTTGGTCTTTCATCCATTATTTCATTTAAATTGTACAAATTATGTTCTGCTATTGTACTCATTTTTAGATGAAAAAACATATCTTTTTATACACCCATA
This sequence comes from Balaenoptera borealis, assembly GCF_965194805.1. NCBI lineage: Eukaryota > Metazoa > Chordata > Mammalia > Artiodactyla > Balaenopteridae > Balaenoptera > Balaenoptera borealis. The sequence continues at coordinate 69,984,595 of NC_138861.1, read as the reverse complement.
TCCATACAAAACATATATGGTGAGATTTATAGTGAAAGTATAAATCTTTGATAATTTCTAGGAATAATCTGATAGATTAATTAATGGAGCAAATATAGCTCATGTTGGACCTTAAAGGATAGAAATGAGCTGAATAAGTAGATAGGATGGTTCAATGAAGATGATTAAGACATTTATAATAGCTTTTATAATGTTTAGGTTAAAAGTTTTGGAGAGGCCATGTGGTTCAGGATAGGTTCCAGAAGATCTTAAATGACAGGCATAGGATATTTTCCCTCATCAAGAAATTGGATAACATGTAGATTCTTGAATTAGGCATCAGTATATTGAAATTACTTTCATCAATATCCATTTTAGCCAGATTAATCTTTATGTGTCTTGGAAATGCATTTGAAAGATTACTTTTTTATTTTTAGGACAGGTAGTATAAAGGAAAATATTTTTAAAAATTACACTTTCTATATTTGGTTTTTTTTTAATTTGTAAGTTACTTTAAGCAGAATCTGTAGTTTGAATTGGGAGTGACCTCTCTTCCATTGTTGTCCATTTTTAACTTGAATCTTTCTGAGATTTTAGTAAGCATCACCATATTTATCACTTGGTTACAGCATAATGTAACTTTTTTTACTTGTGAGCGCAAAAATACACTCAGATACACCATTTACTCTTAGTATAGTTTGAATTTTATATTCCCTTATTTTGCTGAGCAATATACTACTTGAGAGAAATATGTTTTCTCTTTCATAATATATGTAAATGTTAAAAATTACTAAATTTGCTATGGCATGTGACATGATTTGGATTATCAGACTATATCTGATCATGTAACTCCTTGCTCACCTCTCTCACCTAATTATTTTTCCTGGGCAACACTTAGTCATAATTTTATTTGCTTGATTATCTGTTTAATATCTAGTGCATTGCACCAATTGGGACCTCTGTGAGGGTGAGGTTATATCCATTGATATATATCCATTGAGGTTTCTGTCTATTATGTTGCACGGCTGTACTTCCAATCCCTGCAGAGGACCAGACATGTAGTTGGTGTTCAGTAAATATTCGTTAAATGAATTGAATGAATGTCTTGCAGACTGATGAAATTGTGCTGCAGTGTTTTTTAAACACGTGGGATTGTTAATTGCCACAAGGAAGCCTGTGTATAGCTATTAGAGTGCTTCTGCAATTTTCCTTTTTTCTTTTTTCTATTATCTCATACAGTGATTTATATTTGAATCAAAGGGCATTTGCATTGTTTTAAAAATTAAATCTCTTATCTATATGTAAGCATAAAATTAAGATTAGTGTCTGAAATTTCAAGAAAAACCAAGGCCTGGATTTATCAGTGAGGAGATTTCCAATGAAAGAGTTGTATACATTTTTCCTTAATGTTAGAACTAGCAGTGCAGAAAATACATAGAAATTCCCAGCGCACAAGTTATCATTGCCTGAAGGCTGTTGGCTAACAGTTTCCCCTGCACTATTTAAGAATGTGCTCTTATTTGTTGGGTAAATAGAATATATATGATGATTTCAGTTTTACAGACTGTCATTCTCCTCATACTTCATAAACACATTCTTAATTTTAATATTTTAACATTAACGAATATATGAATTTATAATTTAATTTTACAAAATTATTGAACAGTTCTGTGCAAGGCACTGATCGAAGGGCATACCAGTAATTTATTGTCTCTGGCTTTATTTGTAAGCTAGTGAGGAAATAGGACAAGTGCTATAGGCAAACTACAAAGTGCCATGGGGACATTGAGGAGAAAATTAATTTCAACAAGGGAATCAATTAAATGTTCACGGAAATAGATGATATTAGACATGAACATTTAAAGATGAGTAGCATTTCAGGAGGTGAATTGGTAAGAACACAGTGACCCCACTGTGTGTTTGGTGTAGGGAGTTCAGTTTCAAACCAGATGGGAAGTAAACACAGAATCAGGTGGAAATCAAACTATCTAGTTTATTATTGGTAGATCTCAATCAGTAACCATAGTTTGGACCTGCAGCCAACTGGCTTTTCAAATACTTCTCCCATAGAGTTAAACTTATCCAGACCTAGTGAAAAAGGACAACCACGTGCTGGGCAAACTTTTTACACCTTTTTCTTGCTAAATTGAAGTATGCAGATGTCACTGACAGACTCTCAAGGTCCTACCCACCATGTAATCTCTGCTTCTCCCATGGGCAGCAGTGACTACAGAATGAAGAGATGGTCAAATATGTTTTCCTCTTGGGAGTAGAATTTTATGCATGAGAGAAGGGATTATGGTTCCCCCTAACAGGATATATCTTAATAGAAACCAGCTTAAGTTTTAAATACTTACTTGTAATATTTAAATAAAGCCTTGTTAGTTCTAATATTGGCTTTTCTTTAAAGCTATCATTTTGTTTTGAAGGAAAACTATTTAATATCCATTCTAGTTCCTCTTTCTTCAAAGATGTTTAAAGGGAAGTCATGTTTGTATTAGTGGAAATCTTTGGCAAATAATTTTAAAAGGCTGTTATGTCTGATTTGTGAATGAAACCCAAGGTTGGTTTTAATACCGTCATCATAAAATAAGTTAAAGGACATTATTTCACTGTGCAATCTAATGAAGCTAACCTCACTATTGAGATTGATTTAAATTCAATTTTACTTCACTACTAAAATATTTTAATGAAATTCCATCCTTGGACTTATGATTTTTTTCTATACCGAAGGTAAATTTGTATTGGCAACTTGAAATACAATCATTGATAGAATACAAAAGTTAGGATCGTTTGTTGCTATCCAGATCTCCCTAACTTTCCAAACCTGTCATATTTTATATAGCAAATATTTGTGGGTTACGGAGTTCAGTGTGAGACCTTTGGCTGTGAAAGTTTATTAGCTGACTCCAGTTACACTGATTTATGTGGTAGTAAATATGATGAAGGGGGAGGGATTATGTTTAACTGATCAGAAAACACATTGAGAGTTAAACTTGTATTTCAGGTTGTCTATTCTCTGGGGAATATTTTCCTTATAAAAATATTTTAATGACATAAACACTCATTTGATAGAATAGAAATAAAAGTCACTTAAATAGCATTATAGAAGAGTTGCTGACTTTGGTTTTCTTTCTCTGTGAGGCCTAAATAACTATACAAGTAATAAGCATAAAACTGACGTTTCTCTTTCTCTCTTTAAATAGATGTACGCATGTGTACGTATATATATGGCGTGTTCTCTTGTATCATGTGAGTTTAAATCTGTAATACTGAGAAAATAAAATTAGCATTTAATCTTTTAGGGTTGTTGTGCAATAACAAAATAAATTCATAAAAATAGAGCCACATAAAACCCATTCTTGGATTTCTTGCTATGGAGTGGATGTACCCTGAGTTGATAATTGGGAACACGGATGGAATCATCCCCCATAAAACCCAGTCTCGAACTTGGTAGAACCTATTGACTCTGGCAGAGATGAAATGATATTGGAATATTGATCGGTGTGGCCAGAGAAGTAGGCAGCCTGATAATCTTCATCTAAATATTTTCACTTTACACGGTGATATGGTGTTACTGGGTGACTTCTGTGCTGTCTTTCTGATCTGCTTTTCTACTCTATTTTCCACCACTCATCTTTGCTTATTATACCTTATACTAGTTCTTTTAATGAAAGAATGTTTGTTTAGAGAGAAGTGAAGGGTTTACCAAAAGGGGCCCTCTCCACATAATCCTCTCCTTGCCCCTACTCTTCTGCAGATCCTGGTGTGAAGAACTAAGCTGTAAACTAGAGAGAGGGTTGGGGAGTGGTAATGGAAAGACAGCATCCGGGCATTGTCTTTCTTTCTCATACTCTCTCCCCGCTGAAGCACATTCAATTTTGCTGTCCTTACTTCTTCTTTCTTTGCCAGACTGTCAAGGGCAGCTGAAGAAAAATCAAAGAGACTCGTGGATCAGTGTTATTACACATGTAAGGTTTTTAGCCTCACCTGAACCTCAGCAAATCCTTTCACTGGTCTCCCAGTCAGCTTCCTTTTCCCATCTATCATGGTCTTTACATTTGCATGTGCTATTCTTTTCCTTAAATACCTTTTTAAAAAGTTCCTCTTCAGATAAACCTTAGTCATCCTTCTAGACCGGCTGGAATGTTACCTCCATTTACTGAAGCTTTGCAGCCTGCCCCTTCCTCCTGCCCATCTTCCCCAGGTCGTTTCCCTAGTGCAGTTACTCTCTTTCTTTTGCAGGCTTTTAGTGTATCACAAGTAGCATTGTTGTTAGTGTTGAAGCCTTTCTCTCCCACATGCAATTACTGGAGGCCATGTCCATGCGTCATTAATTGTTGTCTAGCCCAGTGGGGGGGGCACATGGTTGATATCAGTCTAGGTTTGCTGAGTAAATCAATACCTGTCAAAATGCGGTCTGCTGGGGAAGCTAGAGTCGTCATCTTCTTGACATTTGTCACAAATATCTTCCTGTTTATAATTATCATACTTTATTTAAAATACATCACTACATAGTAATAGCATTAAGTGGTAAACAGATGGAAGGGTGAGGATATAGTTCAAATGATAATCTATTTTTCCTACTTTTAGATAGGGCAATAAAATATACCTTCAGGCAGATATCTGTTCTCTTTTTTTTTTTTTTTTTTTAACAAGGTTTCTCAGGTTATAGGTTGCCATAATTTCAATAAGTAGTTCCTGCCACAGTGTGTTAACATCAGTAGGCTGACTATTTCTGTTTCTTTTCCACCCTCATCTTCTCTTCTTCTATGCTACTCTGCTGCCTCCTAACTATGGCTCTCTTCTAAAAATCTACATAAAATCTACAACCCCTTTCAGAGCTCATTTTCATTGGCCGCCTGCCAGCTGTTGAGGCAACAGCTGATTTTCATTATATGGTGAAAGGGTGGGGCCACTGGTTCACAGCTGCCAAGTTTCTGGTTCTTTTCCCTCACCACCTTGAAAACCCAAGTCCCTTATTATGTAAAATAGCCCAGCTGCTATCTGTCTTGCAACAGGTGATCAGGGAGGAGTTTTCTGTAGAATGATTAATAGTGGGACTAGCTCTGGGGGAAGCTAGGTGGTGTCTTAACAAAACTTACATCAAGCATTAGCACTGGGGGTAAGTTTAGTCATTGCTATCTTGCTGCAATTTGGGACTCTTAAAGGGTATTCTTTTTATGAAAAAGTTCACAAACCCTCAGGACGTGATTATCTGCCTATGTCCAGAGTTGTTTAGTTTCTCCATCTGTTTAAACTTAAATATGTATTTAGGTTGGAATTTAGCAATATTGGCTTTGAAGGTATCCCAATCTGATGCAAATTTCACTTGTTTTTTGTCTTTTTTTTGTCATATTATTATTTTAATTTTGTTTTGTCCATAATAAATGAAGATTCACTTATGTCCCAAGTAATAGATTTATGCTAATAACCCTTTTCCAATAGAGTATTTTAACCAAGATGAGGTTTCAATTTTTTGGGGGGGGGTAATGGATCAGAATTGGGGTCAGTGCTTCTTACTAGGATTACCTATTGTGGGGCATCAAATTTTATCATGTGCTTATAGGAAAGTTTATAATATATAAGGCAACACAATTGAGTACGTCTACTGATTATCTTTCAAGCAAACACTGTAATAATATAACAATCTGAGATTGAGATTTTTTAAAGAAAAATAAATACTTAGTTTTTTTCAATACGATTTAGTTTCAAATATTTTTGGCATGAGCATATTGCCTTTTTAAAGCATGATGGAAAGCAGTCACTTTTAGTTTTAGCTGAATTCATTTAGCCATTAATTTAACATATAATATTCCAGACACTGAGCTACATCCTGGGGATAGAGAAATGAGTACAACACACAAAGAACCTTCATTGTATTCTATCGCAATTCAGGGGTGCTTTTTAAATTTATTTATTTATTTATTTATTTTTGGCTGTGTTGGGTCTTCGTTTCTGTGCGAGGGCTTTCTCCAGTTGCGGCGAGCGGGGGCCCCTCTTCATTGCGGTGCGCGGGCCTCTCACTATCGCGGCCTCTCCCGTTGCGGAGCACAGGCTCCAGACGCGCAGGTTCAGTAGTTGTGGCTCACGGGCCTAGTTGCTCCGCGGCATGAGGGATCCTCCCAGACCAGGGCTCGAACCCGTGTCCCCTGCATTGGCAGGCGGATTCTTAACCACTGCGCCACCAGGGAAGCCCAGGGGTGCTTTTATAAATAGAAATCTTGCCTGTATACTGCCTCCGATAGGCAGACCAAAATGTATATGGCAATTTGTGCATTGTAAATTCTATAACCTGTTTAGCTCTATTGTAAAAGTTCACAGGGCATTCACTTTTTGATGGTACGGATTCTAAAACTCAGGCAGGTTTTTAAATACCTCATCTGCATAGTTTGTGATGGGAGTTAAAAATATTTCAAAGGGCTTATTTTCCACCATACTTCCTATCTAATGTCATAATTCACAGTTGTCCATTTTCCTGCTCCAGGATTGTATTTAAGTAATGACACTTTTTGGTAAATTTCAGTCAGTTGCTGAGGTTAAATAACAGAAGAATAATTCTGCTATCATTTACATTCTGTAGATTTTTATGTTTTTAGTGCATTTTCACATAAAAAATCTGAGTGCATTTTCCCAACCTCCCTGAAATTTAGCTTTACCAGAAATTATTATTCCCTTTCTGAGATAATAAAATGATACTGAAAGATGTCAACAATAATAATAATAGCTATCATTTAAATCAAGAGCAAAGGTTTGTCAGGACCAGTACCAGGAACTATACATCATAGTAGCCATGGGATTTATGCATTATTAACTCCTTTTTACCGTTGAGAAAATTGAAGATCAGGCATGGTAAATGCCCTCCCTATTGCCTGGCTACATTAGGGTTTGAACCCAGATTTGCCTCTAAAACTTCCTTGGGGTGTCTTTCTCCCTTACCATTGTGTCCCCCTTGCATGAATTAATCAAGTCATTCAGCCAGTTATCAGAGCTGGAATATCCAGATCCGGTGAAACATAATCTGGTGCATTGTCATTCACTGACTCATTATTTATTCAAAAATTATTTATTGCATGCTGACTCTATTTCTGTGATTATGTTTCCTTGCTCACAGAGTTAAGAGCAAAGAAACCGATTTGAATTTTCAGTTTATTAGTAATGCTTTAAGGAAACATGAAACCATTCAAAACAGAATTAGTGCGATTTATGTTTTAGAGCTTTTCTATTTACTCCAGACATCTCCCACAAGGAGAGTAGTAACCTAGTTTGAATACCATTTAAAAGTTTCAGAGGGGAAAACTGCTACATGTGTGAAATGCAGTGTTGACTCACTGAATTGAAACATTCTCATTTACTTGTCTTTGCTTCTTTAGCAGTTAGATCAAGTGGTACTGCAGAGTAAATTTTTTGTCATTCTTATAGATTTTCAGATTATCTTCTAAAGCAGACCCATGGTAGGTTGTTGAAATGCTTCACTTTGGAAAGTTACATATGACTAGGCATGCTCTAAATTGAAAAGTTAAATTAAATTACTATTATGTAACATTTCTTTCCAAGTATATTGAATTTGATTTCCATTACTTACTAAGCAACTCATCAGTGATTTTATTTCCACTGCCTTAGTCCATTGTTTAAAGTCCTTTAAAAACAAATTTCACTGCTGATTTTATAATCAGTTGACTAAACAGCAAATACTGCGTTAATACTAATATATTGATTGTTTTACCTTTTGGTATAATTAGATCTGCAGTAAAACCTAACCTGACATGATTTGTTTGTGGGTTGATGACCCATGGGCAGAAATGTGTAATAGCTAAAGCATCTAAAATTAGCTGCCTTACATTTGTCTAATACACTCTTCTTTGAGATATCAACCAATTTTTCTTTTAACAGCACATCTAATCAATTTCAAAGTAAGGAAAAATAAAGCCTGAGCCAGTTTTGAAAATTATTCTTCCTTGAAATGTTCTGAGTGCTGGAATTTATTTTACAGTTCCATCTAAGCAGGCTTCTAGGCTGAAAAGAAGGGGATGAATAGTGTCGAAATCTGCTTTAGGAGAGAGCTTGTTTATCGAGCTACACCTCATTTTCCTTTATCTGTCACAGCGTAAATAATAGGTAGAATTTCTTGGTTGGTTGTATTGTACGTGCACAGCATAAAGCTTAGAGTCAACTAACTGTAGCATTTCTGATTCTTCCTTAAGCCATCTTTAACTTGCTAAGCTCCCTTCCCCATCTCACCTTCCTGCTTGCAATATGATCCAAGCAGAATTATGCAGTTTAGACAATTATAGTGTTCAGTGTCTATCTGTAAATTTGTACATTCAATCTTGAAGTATAGATCTTTTGCAGAAAGAAATAGGAATTACAGTGAAGTAGACTCAGGTATACATTGATTTTTAGATTTTTTTTTAGGAGCTTTCAACATTTTGTTTGGCAATATTTTTCTGTAAAGGTAATGCATTTGTAAGGATTAGCTGTGTCTCATAGCATTTATCAGAAAACCCAGCACATTAGGGGCTTAAATAGTATAGAAATTTCTCTCTCTTGGAAAAGAAGTCTTTCATGGGGCAGTGCATGGCTCTGCATTGTCTCCATGGTCTCAGAGACCAAGGCTCCTGCCTCCTTCTTCCACATTTTGACTCTGGCTTTTATTCTCAGGATCACCTCATGTCACAACATGGCTTCTGGAGATGAAGCAATCTCATCTACATTCCGTATTGCAGGAAGGAAGGATGCAAAGCAGGGAGCACAAAAGGAATGCATTTTTCAGCTGAATCTACCACCTTCTAGGAAACTCCACACAACACATATATATCATTAGCCTGAATGTAATAACATGGCCACACCTAGTCTTTAACTGGGTACATTGCCCCCTTAAATGAAATAAAGAAAAAAAGAGGAGAATGCAGTTTATATTCAGCTGTCATTGTTCATATATGTGATAGTTGGGTCTCCAATTTTCAGTTTTCTCATCCTTAAAATGGGCAAAAGAGTATCCTCCCAATGGTGTTTGTATGAGGGTTAAGGGAGATACTGCATGAATGATACTTAGTCATGGAACAGAGTAAATATTATAATCATTGCTTTTCAACTTCTCCTTTCCCTTGTCATGATTGCAGCATTAGAGCAGCAGGAAGTCTCAAGGCTTTATGGACACTTATGAAGATCCACATTAACTTGTGAATTACTTCACTTTTGGGACTAATATGTGGTTTGTTTGCAGTTGGTATCTCCTTGTATTGTCTCTCTTCTATAATGCATTATACAACATGGGGACGTTCTATCTTCATGCCCTAAATATAACCGAGAACTGGGGATTAGTCAGTCTTTAAAGTGGAAAAGGATTAGCCACAGTGACGATTAATCTATTCTGAAATTTTGGGGACTACTGAGTTCACTGAAATAATCAGTCTCCTTAAAGAAGCAGCCTGCTCCTTAGTCAAGGGTACTAAACGAGTGTCAGAAAAGAAGGGCAGTCTTGGGCAAGTCACATGGCTATTCTCTTTGTCAAAGGAGGGATTGGATTGGCTGATCTCTGAGGTCCTTCTTATTATTATTTTTTTAAATAAATTTATTTATTTATTTATGGCTATGTTTGGTCTTCGTTTCTGTGCGAGGGCTTTCTCTAGTTGTGGCAAGCGGGGGCCACTCTTCATCGCGGTGCGCGGGCCTCTCACTATCGCGGCCTCTCTTGTTGCGGAGCACAGGCTCCAGACGCGCAGGTTCAGTAATTGTGGCTCACGGGCCTAGTTGCTCCGCGGCATGTGGGATCTTCCCAGACCAGGGCTCGAACCCGTGTCCCCTGCATTAGCAGGCAGACTCTCAACCACTGCGCCACCAGGGAAGCCCATATTTTTAAGTAATATAATTGTAGGGATCCCATTCTCTTCAGATCTTTTAAGACCATGTAAGTTCTTATGGTGTTTGCTACCTTTTATATGAAGATGGATAGTGAGGGTGGGCTCATTCCGTGCGCTTTAAGGAGCCCTCACAATTTTATACCATTGGATTTTGCTGCCTGAGATACCGACTTCTTTATTTTCCTCTCTTAAGTTTTAAGAATTGCATATTATTCAGATTTGAACTATTCCAAGTAAATACTCTTGAGAATAAAAGTTTAGTGATACTTACATTAATACATCTTCTGTTGTAAAACGGCCATAGCATTATACATTATTTTCCTTTATATTAATACATTTTCGACATGTACTTTTATGAAAGGAACTGGACTTTTTTCCTCCCAAGTGAGCAGTGCATTACTAACAACTAAGTTCTTCCACGTAACTCCAAGTAAATAACTTGTTCTGGTATTTGTTAGTTCTTTGGCTTTGGGAGACTACTTACAATCTCATCTGTAAAAATGGGAATATTTATTACACTTGTTTTATAGGTCAAGGAGGGAGAGTTAAAGGAAATCATGAATGTGAAGTGTTAACCATTTATCTGAAGCAAAAGATAATGACAATTATTATTTTATTACTAGTACTACTAGTACTAGTACCATTACGGAAATGGACTTGAAAGCTAGCTAATTTAACTAGGGTGATGGTCCATTTATCTATTGCTACATAATAAACTATCAATAACCATGTTATTATGCTCACAAATTTTGTGGGCAGAATTCTAACAGGATATGGAGGGCTCGTCTCTACTCTGCACTTGTCCGGGGCCTCAGTGGGGAAGATTCCAAAGGCTGCAGGTGCCTCAGGTCTGGGGCCTGGATCATCTGGAGGCTCCTTCACTCAAATGTCTGGTTTCCGGGCTGTGGTGACTTGAAGGCTGTGTCCACGTGGACAACTGACAAAAGAACCTGTACATGGCCTCTCTCTGTGGCCTGGACTTCTCCCAGCATGACAGCTGTGTTTGGAGGGGGGACATTCAGAGATCAAGTGTTCCAAGCGACCCAGGGGAAGCTGCATGGCACTTTATGACCTCGCTTCAGAAGGTACATAACATCACTCCTGCCACATTCTATTAGTTGATGAGTTAACAAGCCCTCCCAGATTCAGGGGGAGGGGACATAGACCTTATGTGTCTTTGAAAGGAGTGTCAAAGGACCTGGGACCATCTCCAATGCCCTACTGTTCTTACAGAAGGTTGAAAGGTGAAAAGGAATAAACACGATTTCATTTGAAAGTAGTTTTTCTGTAAATTATTTTCAAAAGTAATGAAACTCTAATCTGTCAACATTTAATATGAGCAAGCAGTTAAAGTTTTTCATCAAAGGCCTAAAATCTCTGTAAACCTAATCCTAGCTTTTAATCCTGCTAATCTTGGACCTTTACATTCTCAACTCTAGGATAAATCTTTCTTTTAAAAAGTTCAAAAGTCATTGTTGTTCTCAGGCAGGCACATTTTATTTCTCTCACATAGAAGTTATCTCTTCCTAAGGTTTTTATGAAGATTAAATTGCTTATTTGAAAAATGCTTAGAACAGTACCAAGTACATATACCATAAGCCCAGAATAAGTGTTCATTACACTTAAAAAAATGCCTGTAAATCCCTTTTAAAATGCCATAAGGAATAATAGGAAGTAAACTATTCTTAAGTCAATATAATATTTACCGATATTGTACCATTAAGATTTATCACTACACTATTTCACCAGATTTGAAAAATAAACAAAAGTGACTTTGTTAATTTGTTTAAAGGTCAAAATTTATTGTCAACTAATTAGTGATTCAAATTTTTTAATTACAGTGACTGAATATTCTTTCTAAGGACTATAGTTACAATTATATTTCAGATGTGAATGTCTCATTAATTTTCCAAATTGATCTCTCATTTTTTGGAAGCAACAGTGTATCATCAAACTCAGTTAATAGCTCACTTACTCAGATTTATTTTAGATCATTTCTGACTTGTATTTTGTCTCAAATATAAAGAACATTTTTTGAGGGGCCTCAGTAGCTTGTTTCAAAACCTGAGATTATAGCACCCGCTGTTTAACGATGCTCTTCTAAACTTACTAAAAGCAGAAAGCAAACTTATTTACATCTAAATGACCATATTCTGTTTTGCTCACTATCAAGCCTGCTATTTCATTTTTATTTATAGTGATCTCATACTAGGAGTACCTTGCATAAGTGGGAGTCTAAAAATTATTTGAACAGCCAGGATAAGTATGTCTTTTCTTGATGTTTGATTTCTGAGTGAAGTGAGGACACTAAGGTTAAAGTGTGTCATGCATATTTTTTTAGTTACCCATTCTCAGTCTAAGCCAGGCATATGAGCAGCTCTGACAGTTAACTCTGTAAATCATTCAGGAATCTGACTGCTTTCTCAAAACATAACCTGGGTCTTCAGGCAGGAGTCTACAGGTGATTGCCCCTACATGTTTGCCCAAAGATGATTTAGAAAATTGGTTGGAAGTTTTGCTCTTCCCCAGCTATCAAAAATTAACCTACCAGAAATTTGCAGACACAGCAACATTATGTTAATGATTTTGTGACTCATGCACAAGACCTTTTTTTTTTTAAGCTGGCTCTTCCAAATTCCAAAGATTCAGCATTTATTATTTGGTAATTTACTTTTGTATTTGCACTATGAATAGGACATTCATTATCAGGCTCCTTGACTGTCTCAGACCTCTAGGGTGTTGACTCTGTATTTATTGGGGGCAGGTAACCAGCGTTCTCTTATTCCAGCGGTGAACATTGTTCTTATTTGCTGGGAAAAAGGAGAGGAAAACCTTTGAACCAAAAAGACTTAACTCTAAGAGGGACTGTTGTCTGATTTCCAAACAGGCCAGGGAATACATTGTGCTGCAGGATCCCCTTAGGTATTCATTAAAGCATCCTGACTAGGTCACAGGGGTGAGAGCCAAGAGAGCTGAAAGGGGCCTGGTCTGTGACATGTATACGGCTTTGTTTATATGTTCGGTTTTACTCATACATGTATGTATTTATGACTTAATATATAGCCAGAGCCTTTTATAAAGTTATAAGTTACAAAGTTCATTTCTAGAATTATTATGTACTTTATAATTAAAGTAAGCTTCAAATGCTATGAGATTTTACATGTAAGTTAGTTAATTCTTACATCTGTGAGGATCGAACCAGGTGATCTCCAAAGGCAGTTCTAAATCCTTGTGATTCTGTGGTACTTCCTATTTTTCTAAACTTGAGCCTCCAATTTTATTTTTTACCTTTGCTTAATTTTTAGTGTAAACATTATCCTGATCAAAGTGCCGTAGAAGCAATCAAGTAGCATTATCAGTATTATGGTGAGAACAGGAAAGCGTTCTACCTTTAGCTTTTCCTATTTTAACCACTTCTCAACCTCATTGTGCATTTTTTCATTTCAGTTACAGGAGTTGATTTACATTCAGCATCTTCAGGTTTAGTCAAAGTGCAGGTTTACTGTTCCACACCCCCATTCACTCCCCATCCTGTAGAAGTGTGTGTGGCTCAGTCTTTTGAAAGTTTGCAAACTGGGATCATAAACTTAGAAGCTTCAAGGGCCAAGCAGATATTCTTAATAAGTTAGACATATATTGTGTAAGTGCTGCAAGCTCCTCAATTATTTTTACTGGAAACTAGACACCCAGATTTTTATTGTTAAGTGTTTCACCTTCTTAGTGCCATTTGAAATTATTTTAAAACTCTGAAGAAAAAAAAATGAAAGGAAATAAAAGTGATATGACTCCGCAAGGCCAGATCTACTAGTCCTTTAACTTCTGCTTTAAAACCAGGCACGCTCTTTTGCTTCGTGCTGATAGCTATTCTGTTGTGAATCATTCTCCCAAATAGACCCCTACCCTGGGAGATCTCCACTCCTCACTGCTATGTTGTACAAGTGTGAACGTGCCCGGAGACTATAATTACCCCTGGATTTTGACACGAGTTCCTCAGTAGTAGTTGCCATGCTTATTAAGTTCCTGAACAAATTTCTATCGCCTGAACTAACATCAGTTTCACAGGCATCCAGGATGGATGCTGAACCTTGGGTCATCCTCACACTCAAAACTCTTCCTTTTTACCAGTCACTTGTCTTTCTTTCTTCTGGATCAACCTACGGCATTTTACATGTTTTCTGATTTATTCTTCATCTTTCAGAGTCATCCCTGTTCCTCACTCAGCACCAGTGCTTGCTTTCATTCTTGTTCTCTTTTCGCTTCTGTCATCATGTGCTCCTTCTTATCACTTTACACACTCTTGCACTTTTTACATTAATGGAAAGAGTGGGATGGGTGATATAAACAAAGTAACTTGAATTGCAGCATAAATACAGTAACCACATGTTAGATTAAAGAACGATGCTATGGGTTGGTATTAGAATGACATTACCTGAGCGATGAATCCACTTGTTGTTGGCAATCAGAGTTGATATTCCATTGTTCTTCAACACAGACTTGCTCACTTCCATGAAAGTTTTAGAGTGGCAAGTTTTCTAGAAAAGAGCTTCTGTTCTGAAGTAGCTCTTACGGCACAGAAGTTACAGTATACACAGACTGGTGCCTAGAGGTCCTGAAATGATTCAGCTGGCCCTCTTAGGAAATGTTTTTTGGGTTCCTCTTACTAAACATTGGTTTGATTTTATTTCTGTATGTCCCATTGTATGGACAAGAGTGATCTTGCCAATTGCTTTGTAGGACTTGTAGTTAAACTCAGTCTTCTGCTTTTCCCTTCTTTACATGTCTGATGTGTTCAGAAAGGATGATGTTGTAGTTAGAGATGCCATTTCTGATTATTTACTCTGGGGAAGATGTGCATTATTGTTCATGTCGTCACGAAGATCTCTTAAATACATTTATTTTTCACAACGTTATAAAGAGGTTTAAAATATTACTATTTTAAAAAAGGGAAGCCACGCTATAGGAAGTGGAAAGCCCAGATCACACAGGTTGTAAATGAGTCCTGGGAGCTCTCACTATTCACCATTGCTCTCTACTGTCTCTCGTTACTTCATTTCAGATGACTCATGGTTAGTGTAGCCAGAGTAGCCCCTGGTAAACAATAAATCCCTTTCTAGCACCATACAAATCAATTCCTAATAAGTTGTTATGGAAGCTTTTAAAAGAATAATGTAAAACTTTTCTCTGTCGATATTTTGAAGAATTTACTGTTCCCTTTTGCAAACTGAAAATGCACTCGTCTGAGTTTGCCTGCCGTCTTCTGGCCCCTCTCCAATCTCTTAAGTTCCTTCAAAGATTGCTGTATTTGTTGGATCTATTTTGCAGGTCCTCTCAAAAAAATCTGCTCTTTAGGCAAATGGTCTAGAAGATTGGAATACTTTTCCAGCAGCATAATATTTCTCAAAACATATTTTCTTACCTTGAGCTTTACCTTTGGTTCTGACTAGTTTTTCTTCTGACCTTTACAGTCAAGTGGTCATTCTCTGACAGAGAATTCTGAGACAACATGAACATTAGTTGTTTGGCTATCTTTTAATCATCCTTTTAATTATCCTTTATCTTTTATACTATTAATTTCAAAATGTATGCCTCTTTTCTCCTTGATTGTGTGTATTATTGCTTTAAATTATTGCAGCACATATTTGGTATTTAGTTGGTAGAGAATTTAAAAGTAAATCAGAAGTTATCTTTCTGCAAAACTGAATAGAATGTACTAAAACTGCAAGAGTTTTCTCTGAGGTAGTATCAATAATTACTAACATTTCTTTTTTTTTTTTTCCCTCTGTATGAGCCAGTAAAAGTACTTGACATTTTTAGGAACATCATTCATATGTTTCAAGATAAATCTCCAAAGTTTAGTTTCTTTTGTTTATTTGTTTTGTGTGAAGAAGTATTGTGAGTTAATGAACACTAAATATAACACAGAAAGCACATTTTTACTCTGCTTTGCCAGTGACTTACTTTAGGTTAATTTTTACCTGTCATTAAGTGTAATCTAGAACAAACTGAGTTTATAAACTCTAAAGATGATTGAGGGCATCCAGGGTAGAATCACATTTTAAAAATGCAAAGCCAGTTAAGTTTGTCATGCATTTGACTGTGTGTATCCTCATATCCTGTCATTTGTATTTACGGAAAATGAATCTCTGTCTTTGAAAAACTAAATTTAATATTTTTCCTATTAAAAATTCTAACATTTTTGTGATTACCCTTCGTATTTCTTATGCGTGTGGTCTTTTATACACACATACAATCAAATTTTAGTGTGAATTGAAATATGAAAATTATAACGTAATATTCCCAGCGGAACACAAAAATATACTGTAATAGTCTTAATGTACATTCTGCAAAGCCAATGACAAATCTTGCCCTTAGTTCTTAGAGTCAGTTTCATTGTAAAATATATTCAGTGCTTTTATTTCACCTTTCAATATCTTGAATTCCTTGGGATTGAAATGCAGTATTTCTAGTAGATCCATATTCCCAAGTCTATCCCTGACGTATTTGCCCTCCTATGAATAATATCATTGTAGTCTGTGATAGATCACAATGTCAAGAAACTGATCTTGGTCCAATTTTTCGCTCTGTTGGAAGAAATAAAAAATTCATTTTGCTTCCAAATTTTGAAGAGAGGAAAAATGTTATTCAAAACAATAGTTTTAATATTTATTCATGATTTCTAATTAGTGCTATTTATCCTTGTTATTTAAAACACCATAATAATCCTCTGGTAGCAAGTTTATATTGTGTGGGGCAGTGAATCTGTTTGTTTAAGTTCGTAGACCGGGTATGTATTTAAAAAGATCAGTGTTCTCTGAACTTGGTTTTAGACACACTAAATAGGATAGCTTAGGAACACTGTACGCTATGAGTGCCATATTTAAATGATGGAGGTAAGTATTAAAATTCAATTTTAAAAACCCACTACGATGATAGTTAACAGTCTTGAAGTAGAAATCAAATAAAACATCATAATGCTATTAAGTTGTCACTGGTGTTCTATAGTCAGTTTATTCGAACTTATTAAAGATTATTTCACTTCATACCATTTTTGAATCCATTTTGCTTGCGTGAGGTAGGGGTGTGTGTATGTGTGTGTGTGTGTGTGTGTGTGTGTGTGTGTGCGCGCGCGCACGCATGTGTTCCCCTTTGGACAGAAGGCACAGTGGTTTGTGGGGGAAATGTGTATGTGGTTTCAACTGCCTGTTTTTCCCCAGAGTAAGAAGAGATGTGTGAATAGGTACAGGTTAGGGTCCCTCAAGTTCTTCATTTTAGCTACCAACCCTCTCGTTATCCTCAAGACTAATATTTTTTGTAAACCTTAGTCTGAGTGTTACAATTTCTACCCCACCACTACTAAAATATTGGTAATACCAAGGGATCTTGCTTGTTAGCACT
This sequence comes from Balaenoptera borealis, assembly GCF_965194805.1. Taxonomy (NCBI): domain Eukaryota; kingdom Metazoa; phylum Chordata; class Mammalia; order Artiodactyla; family Balaenopteridae; genus Balaenoptera; species Balaenoptera borealis. Next base: position 69,967,358 of record NC_138861.1, on the reverse strand, counting down.
GAATGGACTAATGAACCAGGTCCCTTGATAAAATTTAGTCTGGGTTCCAGTAAAAAAGGCTCCTTCTTATAACATCAGAGAATCCCCAAATGAGGATAGATTTTGCTCTACAAGCCATGGTGATTTTGGTACTGATGATAATTTTTCCAACTGTAATAAAATCCTCTCTACATATTGTGCGTGCAGTATTTAGGACCCACCAGAACTCCTGGGATGGTATAAGCATGTGCCATATGTTACGTCATCATAAGGTGGTTCATGGGGCCTTAGGGTCAAGTTTTTGATCTATTCTTCTGGGATGTGTGACCTTCGGGATGTTACTTTACCTCCTTGATCTCTTTTCTTCCATGTAGAAGGGGAATACAAATAGTTACTCCTTGTCAATTGTTATGTTAAATAACAGAATGCATATAAAGTGGTTAGTTCTGTATCAGGCACATGGTAAGTGCTCAATCAATGTTACTGAAATCAATTGTCATTGACACTCCTGAGATGTTGTCTAACTGGTGAAAGAGTAAACTTAGAGTACTGTATTATTCATAACCATTCCTTGTAGCACCTAAACCTATAAAATCAGTGTGTCTATAAACAGTAGCTAGGTTAACTACCTCAGCAATAATCACATATTGTTCTTATATATATATATAATAAAAATACAAAGTAACTCAGTTTTGAAAGTATAGTTAGATAATATTGAGTATTGCAAGTACAAAAAAAATAGTCCTCATGTACTTTGCTTCCTTAAATCCCATGTCCAAAGTAAGAAGATAGTAATTTGTCCTTTCTTCTCTGTCACACCAAGATTTTTAAGCATTCCCATATTTGCCTGATTAGCTCCTAATATCACTTCAGGCATACTTCTCCATCAATTGAGCTTATTTCAAAACTAATTCATGATATATTCCAGTAAAATCTTTCGCCAGCATATTCCTATTCTCACCATATTTAATTATTTCAGAATCAAGACAAATGACATGATAATTTGATAGAAGACCATCACTGCTCAGAACTGATCAGGCTTCTTCCTAAATCTAAGCAACTAAGCAAAGCAGTTTTCCTCACAGCCTAGAGTCTTGCAGTTTTAACCTCACACTATTTGTATTGCATGAAGCCTGACTGAGCTGCAAGTTAATCCTTGTCTCTCACTGACATGGTGACAGAAAGGAGGAAAACGGTATCACTGGCTTTTTCTATCTTTCTCTTGTACCTTTTTTTTTCTTTGAACAGGTTTGTGTTCTAAAACACTCACTTTCATTGGAAATCTATGAGATTCTATTATAAAGTGATGCAAATCAATGCAGACTCAAATAGGTTACCAGGATATATGCCATTGACATATTAGATTTCCTCTTTTCTATAATTTCAAAAATCATTACTTTATGATTCAATTTAGGAAACATTTGAATAAGTACTTAGTATCTAACACTGTGCTAGAGGCTTCAGGCATTCCCAAAGAAGTATAAAGATGGTTTTTACAATTAAGGAACTTCAGATTTCATTGGTGTTCATGAGATGTGTGTATGATTAAATGTCAAAATGTATGCGGAACATAGTAGATGTTAATACCACACAAGGTCAGAGTTGGAAGAGATCAGAATGATTTAGATATTTGAAGATGGTTTCATTGAATATTAAACTTGTAAAGATGTGAAGCTTTTGAAGAATATTGGGAACCTAATAATGGTTTGGTTGTTTTATACTTTATGGATGAGAGATAGACTAGATAAAGCCTCAGATGAACTGTATAAATTTTATATCTCCTACCAAAGCATTTAGCCAACAGCTGTTTATAGAAAGAACCAAAAGTGTGCATTTCTGTCTGTTCTTTTCCCTGAGCATTGCTTGATCTACTTATTAATAAATAATGAAGACTAGAGACAGTCTAGTGTAGTACAGTTTATGTCAGAAGTAGAATGTAATGGTAAGAACAAAGGCTTTGATGTAGACAATGTGATTTTGGCTCTTATTTTTGATACTTACTGCCTTTACAATTTTGGAAAAGTTATTTAATATCACCATGTCTCACTTTTTTCATCCATAAATATGTATTTCATGGTAGTTGTGAGAATTAAATAAGGTAAATGAAAAGTGCTTAGCAGAGTGTGTGGTGTAGAATTCGCCTCAACGCATACAAATTTAACTATAAATTGAATTTAGAGACTGTTTTAAGACCTTTGTAACCTTATGCAACCACATCTGGTTTACTTCTCTGTATGAAGAGAAATATATCAATTTACCAAGGTGTTTTTCAGGATTGACATGATTCGTGTGTTGAGATTGGCCATGGTGTGTGCATGTGTGTGTGGGTGTGTGTGTGTGTGTGTGTGGTGGGGGGGGATGTTTTGCCTTGGAAATTGACACTCATACAAATTAAGGATCTTTATTTTTCCAAGAGCTTGTTTACAAGCACAGCGCTGAATAAAAGAGACAAATGATTAAAGAATCACAGTAAAGTATGACAGAAAGCATAATACAGTGTTTCAATTTAGTATTTACAAGGACATTGAAACCAGCCAGGGGTGTCAAAAAGAGCATCTCCTTTGAATAGAAGTAACATCTAAATTGAGTTCTGAAAGATCTAGGATTTGCCATGCAAAGTGTGAGGACAAAAGTATTTGAGGCAGAAGGAAACAACCTGTGTGAGGGTCCAAAGCTAAGAGGATTGTTCTTTCAAACAACTGAGTTCAGTGGGGCTTGGTCTTAGATTTCTACGGGAGGTAGAGATGTTAGGGAAGGAGCGATTGAAGAGGTAAAACAGAGATCAGGGAAGGGCTTAGTCAGTCACGGTTAGAAGATTTGACTTTCAGCATTATTCCATGTTAAAGTAATCCAGACTTACCTATGAGGATCATCTTTAATATGTAATAGTTATGAAACTTATTATTTGTATTTTTTTAACAGTGCCATAGATTCTGGGAAATCTGTGGTTATTCATAACCATCTATGTGGTATGGTCACTCAGCCATCTCTAACTATGTAATTATGATATATTTTTCATTCTTTTGTATTGTATTATGTGTTTTACTTTAAAATGAAGGCCTTTATGAAATTCAGTATACGAGTATCTGAATTCTGCCCGATAAAAGTCACTCTCTCAAAATTAGAAAACAAAGTTAGTTTGGCGTGACTTTCCTAGGAATCACCCTATTCCTCTGTAAGTGCTAATTCTATTTTATAACTGTTTCAGTTTTGCCAGGAAGAAATACTAACCTCACCATTGTGTTATTTCTAGGCTTCACTCTTCTGAAAAAATTCAGGCAATGCTTTCTTTCACATTCACTAAACAATATATTAGTGGTCACCACTATCAGATCTTTTAACTAACCTGGGCTGCTTCTTGCCTGGCCCAGAACCCTGAATTAAAAAAAATCTATCTCTTCCTTGGTTTCTTTCCATTATCTTCTCAATTTTGGACCCTAGTTTCCTCCTAATCCTATTTGTTTTATAATAGTTATAAGAGCATTTACCTTGATAGAGAAAAGAGAAAAAAATAAGAGTGTAGGACTTCTGTCTCCTTGCTCTAATTTTGCCCTACTTTATACAATGCCACCTATTCACCAAGAACTAGAGACTTCTTGTCTTTTTTGTTTTGAATAATGAGGAACCAGTTCATTATTTTTGTCCTGTGATGCACTACTACCACTCTTGAAAACGGCTATACCTCAACCATAAAAGAGTGTGTCTTTTAAAATATTGTTATTTCTGGACAAACTACTAGCACCTCAGCTTTCAAATGGCAGTGCAAGGGAAGGTTTATAAAATAGTGGCCAGATGTATTAGGAACTGTGCATATTTATATGAGTTTAAAGTGTAAAGGTGAAAATTCCACATCTGAAGTTTTTGAAAATGGTTAAATACAATCTTGATATAAACAGTCATTGGGTAGATAATGAATAGCTAAACTAAAAAGTTAGGTAAATATAAAGTTATCGCAGAAACAATTCATCCTCAATTTGCTTTCTGCTGTGTTATTTTCTAAGTAAAGTATGTAACATTTTGTTAGCATTATTAAATGAAAATAATTGGAATGAGGTTGACAGTGTGTAAAATATTATTTAATAGAAATTGAGCTTTGTAGTAAAGACATCCCTAATTTTCCCAGAGAGAGGGGATTTAAAATAGTTCATTAATTCACTTTAGCATTTAAAAAAAAAAATTAGGAAATTCTTAAGAGGAGGAACCTGGCGACTGGGGTTTAATCCTTTTAATCTTAACTGTAATTAAATATAAATTATAAAGCATTTGTCTTTATATCTAGTACCTTAAAAAAAAAGACCCTGGAAAAGTTTAATCTCTTTGTATTTTTACGTATAATTCTAGCCCTTCATTTTGCAGGAGGAAAAAATACTTCTAAAACTTTCTTATTTGGATAGAGTGTCTGTCTACTGTGAAGTGCCAGAAGAAGCCTTAAATGATATGTGATGTGCTACAAGTCATCTAATGAGGCATTCAGTGCAACGTGATTATGACTATGTTACCTGGTCATTTCAAGTTCTAGCCATCAAAACTGTGGGCACTAATTTCTCAAATGAATCAGAAAAAAAGTTTCCAGGGCCAGGGAGACATAAGTACTCAAATAGTGAGGAAGAAACTTGCTATGAAGTAGAAGTGACTGGCCAACAGCATACATAATGTAGAGAGCATTGTGATTGTGGATAAAATAGACTATGTTACAACATTTACTGTCATCCTCCTGGGCAACAGATGCCCTTCCAGGCCCTGTATTTTTTTGTGTGTGTGGGGGTGAGAAGATATAAATATGAATAAAACATACTCCTTTGTTGTCAGAGAAAAAAAAAAAGGACTATGTTTATTTATCCATTTTGGGTAGATTTTTCTCATTTCTTCCAGGTTGATTTTGACTTTCTTTTAAATAAATGGAAATCACTTTTAGATAGACTTGTTGGTATCTTTGATTATCTGTGTGGTGTCTGCATGAAAGAAGAAAAAAGTAGATTTCTGCAAGTTTCCATAACAGTTACAGATGCAATAAAACTGGCCAATATTGGGAATTACGGCTCCATAAATAATTGTGGTTGGTTTCTAACTTTGATTTTATTCAGTCTAATAACAAGTATTGCTCTAAAGATAATTGTTGATGGTTGCAGACACTGATTTCATTCAATTAAGCTGGTAACCTTTTTAAGAAACTGCCTGGGAGAAAGCCAAGAATTCCAGTCAACTGATTTCTAGGGGAACTGAATTGAAATTGTCTTAGCCTAGAAAATGTTCCATGTAGACCACAGCTGTGTTAATTAACCTTTTCTTTAAACTACCCTCTCCACACAGAACTCCAGATGAGTTAAATAGCTGGGACCATGTTATCTGGATTCAGATTTTGCTCAGAGTGATTATAAAGTTGGAAAGACATTATAAAATATGTTGAGACATATAGTGAGAATATGAAGGATATTCTGTTTTTCTAAATCACATCAAAATTCAAATTCTCCCTCCTTCCCTTTCTTCCTTTCTAAAAATCACTGATGTGTGTATTCAACAAAAGCAAAACCAGTGTGTATAACACAAAGGTTTGCTTTCTTTATGCCAAATTATAAATCCATAGTGATAAATATTGTGCTTGGAAGACATTGGAAACTTGGTCAAACATACTTTTTCCTAATGAAATATAGAATTATCAGAGTAGTATAATTGACCTATCACTAGTACTGCCAGTACCAAAAATTTGCTGTTTATCTTTTGCGCTCTCCAGGATGGGAGAGGAAAAAAACACATTGTGTTGAAAGTGTACATTTTATCTGGGGGAAAAAAATGTTTCTTTAAATAAACAAAGTCTTTTGAGTAAGTACCAATACAAGCTAAGAAGGCCAAGGTCATAGGTCCTAGTAACCATTTGTGTCAATAAAAGGCATCTTATGTGTCATAGCTACAACTAGTTATCTATAAAATTGTATTGTTGATCATGCTAGTAAGAGGCAAGAAAGTATTAATGGAATTTCACAACCATCCATCTCTACCTGGGTAAGGTAGGAAGACAAAATGATAAACTCTTCAAAGTATACTCATTTGAATGATTGGTAGTAGATGTTATCTTTATATACAGAATATTTGAGCTAATTTTTATTAATTGAATCAACTTGATTAATATTTCTATATTTCTAAAAAAATAGAATCTATCAAAGAACAACTTGCTAAAAAAAATTCTTGACATTGCTATAGATACTGGGTTTTAATAAGTGAAGCTTCATCATCTGCTGACATTATGTTCACAATTAAAAAGATTATTTCCATCGTGGTTTTGCTTGATTGACTTTTTCCTGGCTCATGGCAGAGTTGCTATATAGCTGAATTTCTAGGCTGTATCTTCTAGGTTTTGTGTCCACCTCATGACAGCAGCAGTTATTTCCTATCTTTCTGGGCTAAATAAAAGGAGGAGAGTAGTTAATAAAGTGACTGAACAGTGGCAGAATAATGTAGCGTGTATACCTTGTGTTGTAAACAACTTCTAATCTCTGTGGGCAAAAGCTCTAAGTAATGTAAGATAAAAAATATAACCTCAGGAGTTTTGCTAGGGGAGGAAAAAGTGAGATACTTGGCTGAAATGGACAAGTTTGAAATGTACTAGCCTTGAACAATGTTGAAAAGTGCCCAATCAAACTGTCTTTTGAATAAAAACAATGTAACATACTGTAGAGGTCATTTAGTTCTAGGAAGTCGGAGCTACTGGCATGCGTAGTAAGATAATGTGAAAAATTAGCTTCAGTCTAAAATACTTTTGACCTTCAGTGCAATTTCAGTCAAAGTTAAAAGAGATTAACTTAAAATAATGATCTTTAAAATTTACATTTTGGAATTTATCTTTTCCTTAGTCCTTGCAAAAACACATCGATGCACATAGATATTTGGGGAAATTATCTGCAGTGGTGTAAATTCAATAAGGAATTATGCCATATTAACTTTTTAATTTTCCATCTTTTAGTCTTGATATATTTCCAGAATTCTTCTTCAGGCAGTTAGAATTTGATAACAAACCCAAAGGTAATTTGTTGGTTTAACAACAAATTTCAGGTTAGATTTTTATTTTTGGAATGGTTCCATTTTCAGAGAGGTTCTTTGGGCTTCTTCCTTCATGCCTCCTCTAGCCACCCTGCACAACTATATCCTAAGAGTCTTTCTGCCCTGCACTTGATTCTCCACGGTCTTTTTTACCTTTTAAAAATGCATTTAGGGATACTTCAAGAAGATTAAATTGTACTCATACATATTCATAAGGCAGAATAAAGAGTTGATTCTTATTTGGGGAGACCTTTTTAGAGAGTAGGGATTCTAGACTCTTAAGGAGATGCCATTCAATTTTAACATTATTTCTACTGGAAAAAGAGATTTGTCATATATTGCTTTGATTCACTAAATCCTTACTGGATGTTTTAGGACATCTTTGGACAAGAATTTGTGGGCAGGGAATGGTCTGCAGTGGATCCCATATTGAGATTTTTGGTACATACATTTTTACAGACTGTTCTAAAAATATAGGGATAAGGATTTTCAGGAAGTAGTTTTTCTGCTGTAGTCATTCATTCTTATGGAATGAAAATGGTTTTATATGTAAGAAGAATCTAGTCATTCCAAAAATATTTTATGCCTAACTCAAAAAATTGTTTTGATCCAAATTATAGTAGTCCAGTAATTAAAGTAAGCCACGGACTAGTGTCAGCACCTTTATTTTTTAACAATAAAGTCACAGGAACATTATTGTTGTAAGGCAGTGGAGAGTTAGTGTTCAGAATTACATGTTCAGTGAGGAAAATGTGCTGGGCTACTGCTAATAAATGAATTTTAATTTAGTTTTGAATAGTATTTTTGCAAATATCCTTAATTTTGGTGTATTATATTTTGTCAAGTATTATAATTCTGAGCTTAATGGCAATTCTGATGTGTTGAATGCCATGCTTTAAAATATATTTAAAAGATTTAAACAGAGTCAAGTTGTGTAAATGAAAGCAGTGACAGTTCTAGTTGGAAAATTAAGCTTTCAACTCTCTTGGAATATATTCATGATAACCTTTTCTAAAAACAAAATAAACGTCTTATATAATAAATTACTGGCATGTGATATTTAAGAGGCATCAATCAGGATTTCTTTTTTTCAGTGAGGGTCACAGCTGCAACTTAGCATGAATAAAAGTCTCTGTCTCCTCCCCTTTGAAAGATTTATATGTTTTAAGTAAGAGTTACATAGAGAGAGTTCTTGTAACACCACCGTACCATCATTGATCTCAGAGACTGGCCAAACTGCAGACCTCTTCCTCCCTTCTGAAGAGTTGAGGCAGTCGACATTTGATTCATTTGACCTAGCGTGTCAGTTTTCTTATCCTTCTTTTGATTGTAGCTCACCTAAAAACTACCCTCAACATTCCAGCACAGACTAGAAAGAACATTAAAAGTGAGTTGATGTAAGCTTGGTAAATAAAGATGCTGTCCCTCTCCTAATATCATGGTTCAATAAAAAGAAAAATTGTCTTTTCTGTCCCTCTCTTGTACTGGCTCACAAAAACTGAGAGCTACTCAATTAAAAGGCTGGCTGTACATGGACTAAATCTCTGAATCTGTTTCAGTAAAGGCATCATTTGTCTAAAATTGGAATAGGGCATGGAATATTTTATCTTCACTTTCTTATTTTGATACTTTGATTCAAATATTGTAATTATATGATAAGTAGTATACCGGTATTTACAGGGAGGTGTTGAAATACTTTGGAAAATACAAAATCTTAATCAAGTAGGTTTTGTAGAAGTATATAAGCATGCTCTTAGTCCAAAATCTTGGCAAGAAAAATTGATAACTGATTTTAAAAGTTATGAATATGTATAATTATCAGATTGGCCAACATGCCATTTTTCATGATCCCCTGTAAATGTATGATTGATTTTATGATCCCGTGTAAATGTATGATTGATTTCCTAAAACACAGGGCTTCACTTTTTAGAGAGAGTTCATAAAAGTTATTTTGCTTTTGTTATGAATCCAATTTATTAACTGATCAAAATGAAAAAATGTGTAAGTACCTTGTAGAAAAAAAAGTGGGTCTCAGTAAGTTAATATTGCTTCAATTCTTTTGAAAGTTATTTATCTTTTGAGTGGACAAAGTCAACTTCTTAGTGTACAAGTCACAGGCCTAATATTCCAGTTTGAAATAATTGCAGGTTTTCTCTCCTGAATTCATTCTTCCCTCTTTGTAGATGTAGAATAGAGAACTTCATCTCAAGAATAGTTATCTCTTTTACCTGCTGATTAACCAAATTTACATCTTCTTACTATCAGTTTTGTTTTAGTCTAGGGTCTAATAAAGTGTTTAAGAATTTATTGGACTGACTGAGCTGTTGTTTGGGAGGTAAATTCTATGGTTTAAGGAAGATATTCATATATCATAATTTCCTGTGGAAATGCCCTGTGCAATATTTAACATCAAGTTGCTAGCATACCTTTTTAGAGTTAATAACCTACTCTAAAGAAAAAGAAATGGCCTTCCTTTTCATTTTATTCTAGTTGTGTGTGACATTAAAATATGACACATATTTGAAAAAAGACATTATGTAAAATTAAATGTTAGACCTGTAATACATCATTTATTAATTGGGCAAGATAATTTCTTGAGAAACACTGCTACTATACTACAGAAAATATGATCATGTTATCGAGTTTCTCAGATGGCAAAAACTATCTTAATTCTTTAAAACTAAGGACATTTATTTGTAGAGTACTCCTGGGAAAATGAATTATTTTGTCAACTCATTCATTATTTGCCCTTTATACTTAGAGCTTTAAGAAGTGAAAGGCAAGTGATAGTATATCCACCTTTTCCTGGGCATTCAGATAGGAACTTGTTCAATTAAAAATTCTTGTTAGGTCAGACATAATGGATTCTTGTTGTTACTTTAGTATTTATTCAATGGAAGGGATCAATATTTTTGGCCTCAAGGGAGCTACACTGATAAGAGACTCTGCAGTAAGTCTCTCTGTTCATTATAAACTTTTGGCTGGCAGGTGCAGTGTCTGCTGTATGACTAATTTTTATTAGAAGATCAAGGTGGAATAAGAATTCACATATCCTTTTTCTCCCTTTTTAATAGCACATATGCTTTGTTAGTGCATTTTACATTCTCCTCCCTGTTCTTTTGTGTGTGCTCTTTATAGAAGGGATTTCTGAAAGAGAATTTGATAACGATAGATCTGATTTTGAGAAATTCAACTATCATGCACTTGAACTCTGTACAGAGCCCATTTGTTTTGAGTTTGAATAGATTAAATCTGATCGTGATAATATACAGGCTGGTGGTACCAGATAGGTGGAGAAGTAATCATTCTTCATTAGCATAGTCACCTTTGTCAAGTTTTAAATGTATCTTTGTTTAAATTTAATGAAACTGATGTGTGATTTTTCTGAAGCATGGCATTAAATAAAGCTATAATAAAATCTATTTTGCTTTGCTACTTGAAGTACCTTCCAAATATGGCCTAATGCTCTATTCAAGTAATAATGTCATTTGCAGAACAAGCTGTCAGATTTGACTAGCTCTAAATTTGGCGAGAGCCATTATTTAAAAAATTAAACCAAAATGCAAGTCCTTGCCATTCCCCAGCAAAACCTTACTCAGACCATCACATTTAATCTAATAGATGATTTATTAACTTGCCATTTAATTCATCTGAGTAAAAGATTTAAATGAGATCATTGATTTGAGAGCTGGCAGGAACCTTTCCAAGTCATTTAGTTCTGCTCCCTTGTTTTACAGATGGAGAAACTGAGACCAAGAGAAATTAAGTGGCATGCCCAAAGTTACATATCAAATTGTTGCCAGGAAAACCAGTTCCCCCAACCCAGTCTTCTTTTCAAAACATCATGTCAAAGGCACTGGTTACTGTTTATATAAGAAACAGTAATTGTTTATAATTTATTTATGTAAACCAATTTGTTTTCAGACCCCAATTTACTTAGAATTATTAGAGTACAAATAATTTAGCTTGCAAAAACAAGCATATTTAAAGGTCAGAATATGTAAAGGTTAAATGTTAGAGGCCCAGAAATGATAAGGATAGCCTATAAGCCTAAACTTAAACTTCCAGGCTCCTGAGTGTATGGACCCTGTTTACTTCTATGTTTTTATAAAAGAAAATGTTTAGGGTTAAAGTACTTACAGAATGTTGTTGCATGACTGATTAAATTCCATAGAGGGTGGGAATTTGAGAGAATTTTACACGTGACTGGCACCAATATTTCCCACACTGGAATCACATTATTTGTATTACTTTTCAGTTAATATTCTTAATAAGAAAAAAATCTGTTTATCTGAGATTAGACATTCCTGGAAGCATATATCTGTCTAATCATGAAAGTCCTAAGCATCTTAGGAGAGTGGCAATTAGAGTAGTTTAGATTTGCTTGTAAGATAACACTGCATCAGAGGAAAGAAGTATAAAATGCAAAGGCAATTGGAGAAGTTGTCAGGAAATTAATGTTATCTGAAGCATGGTTTTATTATTGCTGCCAATAGGCAGATGAAATGTAAGAATGGCCAAGAAAAGCAAAATGTCCTAAACACCTGCCATTTATAGCAACTAATACAGTAAGAAAGCAAGCATTTCCTTAAATATGGAGTCCAGCCCTTACTATGCCAGGAATACCTGATTTTCTTTTTATGAATTTTCTGATCAGTTCCTTCATTGACCACAGTTATGTCGAGACTTAGTTTTGGAAGACTTGATGCTGGTGGGTTCCAAACTCTTTTCATATCGTGTATATAGGGAATGATAATATTTGTATGGTACATACATTTCTAGAAAACTCTGTCTCATAATAGACTGAGGAAACCTTGTTGTTAAAGGAAACAACAGAAAAGCAGTAGCAATTATTGAGCATCTCTTGTGTGAGAGGAATATGAGACCTTCTCCTGGAAAGTGATAAAGATAGGTATTAGTATTCTTTTTCTATAAAATTAATGATCAGGAAATACAGCTAAGAAGTAGTAGAACCAGAATTCAAATCCAGGTCTTCAGAATCCAAGTCAGGACTATAAACTCAAATGCCTTTAAGAGACAAGAATGTAAAATGAAACTGAAATTTATGTGTTGTAAATCTTTGCTCTTCACTATTGTATTGTATTGAATGCCCAAGTCCTTGCCCTTCAAAGATCTGACAGAATTGAATGTTACCCAATTTTTGAAATATCTCATCTCATTTGAGGTTAGGCTATGGCATTAAGAAATATAATTACCCTAGAACTTTTGGTGGCTCAGTGTAAGTATTGTTAAGGTTTGGTTAGTATTTCAGATATTAAAATAACAGGGAAAAACTTGTGAAATGAAATCTATCTTATGTCTATAGCACTTTCACGTACATATCAGTGTGAAGTAGGTCTTTATAAGATTGATTTTTTGGCATTTAAGGAAAAAAAGTAACTTACTAAAGTCTGAAATGGGTAAGGAAACAGAGAAGCCTACTGGTGTTCTCTTTGCTGAAGGCAGCTGCGTCCCAGCGCTCACTAATTTACGGGAGAGTATTCACTGCTTTTGAGCTTCAAATTATTCAGAAGCCGCATTCAAGGCCAGCCCAGAATTAATGTGTAAGTGACCTTTCTCAGCACTGGGACAGAGGAAAACGTCACTTATCATTGGAAGGGGTAGATTTTCAGATGTCATGAACCTCTCTTACTTCTATTTGAGCTAAATGGTAGAAGGGTTTCCTTTTCATAGATGTTCATTCTTATTAGAGAATGAATGGGTGATATATAGTTCCATCTAATTCTGGATTCTTGCTATTCATTTGTATGATGTTTAATGCAAAGCAAGAGGGAAGAAAACGATGCGTCCATTTAACAAAGGACCTTTCAGTGTATATTAAATTTACCATTAGAGGTAAAAATACATTGTTTTTTAAGTGCTTGATCTTTGTGAGATCTTCACTTAACAGAATGAATTCATAGTCAATTCCATGTAATTTGGATATTTGGGAATTATTTAGAACATCTGATTTCTCTAAGTACTGGTGTCTCATAGGACACTAAAACATTTTACTTTCTCATATAAATTTGTGCTTATGCTAAAGTAGAGCTTCTGCAGAGTTTCAAAAAAGATATGGTTTTATGATACTAAGTTTAAAATTTTTGTGTTCATCTTTCTGATTTTAGTGACAGACTTTTAAAATTTTAATAAAAAAAATCTATGCTCAGAAACATAAGTATGCTCAGAAGTCATGCTTTAAAAATAAGCAAAGAAAGTGAATCTAAAAGAAGGGGGAGGTAGGGTAATATCTTACATTTTTCAAATGAAATTAAAGGTAATTTATTGGTAAGATTAATGTTGCATTCACGTGTATAAATCAAATACCTATGTGAGCCCTGCATTCTATGTAATGAGGGCTATAGAATAGATTTTACTTTTTGAACAGCCTTTATAAATTAAAAAAAAAAAGCAGTAATGATTAGAAAAACCCTATTCTAACATTTCCACAGACAGCTTGGGATACACTGCTAGTGAGAATAATGCTGTGGCCTCTACGGACTCCATGATGAGTTGGTAGCTAAAAACCAACACTGATGCGGCTGTTTTATTGACATATGTAATATTTAGAATGAAAAATAGGTTTTGAATGACCTTAACTATCAATAGTATTGAATTTATTTTGATATTTGTGAGACAAGACTCTTCATTTAAAGTAAATTAGGGAAATTCTGTGTAATCAAATGCCCATTGAAGAGCATTCAGACTGCTGTATAACGTATATTCTACATAGATAGTAAGTTGAAGATAAGAAAAATTTGCATGGAACTATTATGTGGTATTCTGGAGTGATATATTATACTGTGGATTCTAGTGTCAGCTGTCTAGATTTGCTTCCTTCCTCTACATGCTAACTGTGTGACTTTCAGTAAGTTACTTACTGTCTCAAGTCTCAGTATCCTTGTCAGTATACAGGGGATAATGAGGAAACCTACTTTTTAGGGGTGGGAGTGGAATGAGATGGTGAATGTAAATGCTTAGTACAATTTCTGGCATAAATGTTACCTCACTTATTATTTTTGTTGTCGATGTTGTTTTTAACAGAGAGTAAGGACACATGTTGACTCACTCAGGGCCAGATTTTAGTTTCCTGTGTTGAATTTATTTGATTTGGAAAGGAACATAAATATTTAAGTAAGACCACTCTCATTAGTCCGACACTCCCTTTTCCTAAGTATGATATTTGAAGGAAATTGTGCAATATATTGCCTCTCTGCAGTTGACAGAGGCAAGGCACTGCTAAGATGCCCTGTCCTGGGTATGGAGAAAGCTGGCCTCATGACTTTGACCCCAAGTGAGTGGCACAGTTGCCACTCTTGCCCCGAACGTGCCCAACCGCCCAATCATTTCTGCAGAATTGTACAGAGGTCCTGTACTTGCTGAAAAATATGCTTGTATGGAAAGGCCTTGTGGCATATTTTGTGGCATTGAATTACTACCAGCTGTTTCTTAGCCAATGTGAAAAGACAAAGAAAAAAAGAAGTGGTGTTAGAAAATGGCAGTGTAGTTTTATAAAAGCTGTGATAAAATTTTTGTTTATGACTCATTCCCCTCCCTCTACCATGTGGCACATGAGAGGAGAATGGCTTCCACACTCATTATTTCAAATTTACCAATTCACAGCTGCATATAATAAAAACATTTAGAGCTTTTAAAGAATACTTTCTCTGTTAACTAATGTCTGTCCCCCCCAAATGGAGTTTGTGGTACAAATCCTAATGGTTCTTTGTTATTTACCTAATATATATTTTAATAGGTATTTTAAAAATATTTCTTCCCACAAGGATATCTGTTCCTAGGCATAAAGAATGCCATTTTAAGAGAAATTGACATAATAAGTATTAGTTGTTTGAAAAATTGTGAAAACTCTGACTTTTTCAAAATAAGCTATTGTCTCCAGCAGTCTTGGTTATAATAAAAGATGCTAAAATAATCTTCATCGTTTTAGGAAAAGGAGAATCTACACGCAACATAATAAATGAGCAGATAATTAAGAAACTTTAAAGTGCACGTGTAGCAATATTAGAGGAAGAAGTTGCTATAATTTGAAAAGCTTTGGCAGGAAAAAGTTCGCTGAAGTGTGGAAGTGTAAGAAATATTTGATGACAGAGTTCTGGCAGGAGTGGGTTTTTCCTACCTTCCAACATGAAGAGTCTCTAACAGTTTAATGAGCAAGTATAAAAATGATAAATGTTAACATTATTATATAAACCATGGGAGAGACTGCTGTCTCCAGTATGAAATTGAGGAGTTCTAAATCGTATCCCATTAGCGGAAGAGACGAAGGGAAGAATATGTTATGAGCTTTCAACTACATCGGCCCCATGTTGCAGACATCTAATTCCCCAAGGCACTGACTTTCCACGAGGGCAGGACTGTTTGCGTTGTGTTTAGTAACCCATGCACCCAGTGTCTGGCCTAGAACTCCTCAGCAAATGTGTTGAATGAGTGACTATATTTATCAGAATGACTGATTCAAAAACTAACGTGTTTAGGGTTCATAATCTGTCTTCTCTGTTTGTTTCTTTGGTTATCAGAGGTAGAGTGCTGGTCAGGAAAGAACACAAGATGGACACTTAGAAATCTGTTCCTGGCTTTGCCCCTAACTAGTTTTGTGACCTTGATGAAGTCACTTTCTTTTTCTGGGCTTCACTCTCCTTTCTGGAAAACAGTGGTCTAGAATTGCAACTGAGGACACTTCAGAATTTATTCCTTTATTTATTTTTTTTCTCCAGCTTTATTAAGATGTAATTGACATAAAACGTTATGTAATTTTAAAGTGTACAACATGTTGGTTTGATACATTTATATATTGCAAAATCATTGCCACCACCCAAGGGAGGTTTTTAATTAATTAATTTATTTATTTATTTTTGGCTGTGTTGGGTCTTCGTTTCTGTGCGAGGGCTTTCTCTAGTTGTGGCAAGCGGGGGCCACTCTTCATCGCGGTGCGCGGGCCTCTCACTATCGCGGCCTCTCGTGTTGCAGAGCACAGGCTCCAGACGCGCAGGCTCAGTAGTTGTGGCTCACGGGCCTAGTTGCTCCGCGGCATGAGGGATCCTCCCAGACCAGGGCTCGAACCCGTGTCCCCTGCATTGGCAGGCAGATTCTCAACCACTGCGCCACCAGGGAAGCCCCCAAGGGAGGTTTTTAAGTGAGGGAGTAGCAGGATCCAATTTATGGTTTAGGACTACATGTTTGACTGTACTCAACCCCAACCTAGTCCTTAGCCTTCAGACTTTAAAAGAGGATAGGGTTAACCTGCTGTATTGTCCCAGACACTACGTACTGTCCATACTGCTGGGACAAAATAATTATTCCTTGCTGTCAGTGTTGCCCCCTGTACTACTTAAACCTGCACTTCACTCCCTTGCATTATCAGATAAGTATCTCCTCCATTACACTACAGGTTTATCTGAGGGTAGGAATCTTGCCTTTATCAACTTTGAATGGTGGGTGCCTGTACTGTTTTATACCTGACAAAATGTTTTCTTCACTAACAACAAAAAAGTACCTTCTAGTAATAACTAAGTTTTTCCAGGAGCATCTGACCAGTGTAGCAGCTAAAGGGTATTTGTTTCTAATTTATCATGTGTATACATGAGTTCATGTTGATAAGTGGTCTGTTCTCCTCTCAATGTGTTATCAGAAAGGAAGCACTAGGCCTCTGGTTCTTCTTTTTGCTCCAGGCATCACAGAATGTCCTACAGGGTCTATCCAGTCTGCAAAGTTTGTCTCTCAGTGCTCTTTACAAATTTTAGTTAGATCCCTGTAGAGGAGCATGCAGGCTTTAGTTTACCAGAGCTTCACTACTTCCCATTGCTTCTAACCTAGCCCACTTGACTGATTTACATAACCTGCCTGGTTCCTGCAGGCCCTTGTGTTTGAACCCTGTCTAGACAGATGGGGTGGGCATTCAGTTACTTACATATCTAAAATAAAAGCAATGTCTGTTGGCCTCAGGGGAGACCCTGTTGAATCTATTTATTCTCTTAAAAATAGAAGTAGAAAAAAACTAAATAAGGATTAAAGTAGTAGAGATTTGTGACTCTACTTTTTTTTTTTTTAAGTATTAGGTCTGAGACTATATCACAGGCCAAAGACAGATGTTAGGGGAAAGACAATAAGCTGCCATCAGAGTTCATAATATAAGAGTGTGGGCCCAAAACAGAAAGATGGGAGTTATTCTGCCGAATGAGAAGTAGGTACCTGGGGGCAAAACACTGTTAGACAAAAGAAGTTGATTGTTTTATTCAGCAAACCAATCCATTTCAGTAAAGGTCATGCTGCTGGGCAGAAAGGAATATGTTATATTATTTTCAACATCTTCAAAATGTTGCTGTCCACAACAAAGAAGGCTCTTTCCTCATCTTAACTTTAGAGCTTCCCTGACTAACCCCGTTAAAGGCATGTCATCCATAAATTTAGACATTTTAAGCCATTTATGGTTTCAATCTGTACAACTTCTTGGGTTCACATGTAATGGTTGCGGTGTAGAGAATATATATTTTTGTTTGTTATATATTTACCTCTTTCAAACTTAAAAGAATAGCACTCAGTTCTACTATATATGGCTTTAGTGAATGTCTAGGCCTACTAGTCATGATTTTACAGATTTTGATTGTACTTATTCTTTGATTTTGGCTTTCTGGGCGATATAAAGTACTTCATCCTTTAGTGTAGTTGCCGCAGGTGTATTTAAAGAATTATTTTGTACTATAGATTTTGGAATTCTTGCTGTTCATTTCTAATTCCTTTTAGTCAACGTAGTTGGTAATGTAATGTATAACTGAGCTCTGAACTTCACTTAATGTTGGTTTGCCTATTTTTCTTACTTAGACAGTCTTCCCATTTTTTTGTTTTTTGTTTTTTCATGCTGGTACATTAGTAAGAAGGCAGTTCAAATTTAGGAAAACCTGCACTTTAATTCTTTTTTTCTAAAATTTTTTAACCATCAAATCTTCAGGTTATTACTTAACTTTAAAAAATTACAGTGTACTCATCTGTAAAATTGGGATAATATACATAATAGATACTGTTATTTACATAATAAATATACCCAATATGCCTGCTATACATAATAGATACTGTAGTGAGAATCAAATGATAACTGATTTGTGAAAGAAACTGGAAACTTTGAAGCACTAAATAAGTTAAACTTTTTATTTCTTTCTTATTGTAGCTATTAGAAAAGAAATCCCCCAGGTTTTATTTATTTATTTTGAAAAATAATGTCTGGACATTCAGCAACTGTTTTTTGAGGGTTTCTGGCTCCCTGTGGGCAGGGTTTATAACATATGCATTATATTTCCTCAGACTTTACGGGAGTCAGTGACCTGATTTCAGTCTCTGACTTTGCCATAGAATGGATGTGTAATTTTGGGAAAATAAGTCATTTAACTTCTTGAGTCTCAAGTTCTACATTTTGCGGATGATAATATAGGCCTGACCAAGTTATATGAGCTAGAGTGATGCATGTGAATCTTAGACTAGCACATGGATTAAAGTACTCCAGAAAGGGGTTGATAATTGCTTTATCTTGATGAATATAGGTAACGTATAAAGTACCTACATATGGCAGGATCCAGGTAGACACACATCAACATTAATTCTGTTTCCCCTTCTTGTTAAGTTATGGCATTTTTTTTTTACTATAAATACCATTTTTTTTTGGTCAAAATTTCAGTTACTTAGATTAAGAGTCAACGTCTTAGCATAGACTTTGACTAGAATCCAGAATCCAAAATCACAGGGATAGAGTGGAAAGAATGTTTTAATAGAGAGTCTCAAGATCTTAATTCCAGTCCCAGAGCCACACCTTACCAGCTGTGTTGTTCAGAACAATTTGCTTAACCTTCCTGAAATCCACCTCTCATTTATAAAAATAGGATAATAATATTTATCCTATGTACCAGCAACGACTGTTGTGAGGATCAAATAAAAGAATACATGTCAAAATATATCATAAGCTCCATTGCACTATAAAAGTAAATGATGCTCTTGTTCCTATTAGGCAAAGAATGCAAATATTAGGAGGGGACACTTCAGGAGAAGATAGAGAGACCCTCAGACCTGAAGAAGAAGCAGTAATGGCCTAATCCCGTGAGGGAAGCCAGCCAAGAATTTATACCTGCTGGGTAAATTCTCAGTTGTAAGGTTTTGTGACTCTTAACCTTAAATTGTTGAGCAGTCAACAATTTCCAAGGGGCTGGTCGGGAAATTAAAGGAACAGATTAAAGTAAAATTGGGTAATATTTCCCCTGAACCTTTATACTTGAAAATTTTCAACTGCGACACAGCTGATCCTTTCATTATTTTAACTGTTGTATGTGGGTTTGGCTGCCTGTAGTTATGGAATGAATCATGTTTACATTCTGAAATGATGGTCTCTTTCATCTGCCTTTTCTCTTGTCCCACAACATGCAGCTAACATCCAGAAGTACTTTTTTCTGAAGGGAATTTTCTCCTCAGGTCAAAACTCTGGAGTTCTGAGCAACGATAATTAATGAGCTAGTAACAAATTGAATTTTAGCTTTTCTACGACTATTGAAATATTTCTTATGGTATTTCTGGTAGTCTTCGGAAGTGAAAATAAGAAATGTGACATCAAATTGCAAAAAATCTTAGGAAACATTGCAGTGGTGTTTCGAAGGGAAAAAAGAAACACTTTGTGAGTAAGAAATGGTTTTGGAGTCCATAAACAAAAGGAACAGATACGAGCATGTACAGTATCAAAGTCTGATTTATACCACGGGTTTTGGTATGTTTTGCATACAGACATGCCAACTCTTAATTCACATTGAACAAAACTCCTTTAATAATGAAGTCTTATGTGGCCACTATTTAATGCCTTAAGTGTGTTGCTGTTCCGTGTCTGTTCATGATGATAAAAGAAAAATATTTCAGACTCCAGCAGATTGTGTCTGTCTAGACTGGTTTCAAAAAAGATATTGCATTATTTGATAATAGAAGTTGTAATATCTCAGCTTAGAGGCAGCTCCTTTTAAAATATAGATCTATTTGGACTGAGTCTTGAAGCCAAAAAGGTATCACTTCTGCTGCATCAGAAACAGGGTGTTTATTGACATTTCTGAGAGGTGTTTTGTTTTGTGTTTATCAGGTGAAAATATTTGTTTCCCTGAACTTGTTTCATGTCAGCCAGCCGACTATCTTCCCCTTCACCTGTTCAGAGTACATTTACTGAACACCTTACACAAATGATGTAATAGGAGAGATTGTTGAGAGTGTGATCAAGGAAAGCATCTTTAAATAGATGACATTTAAGTTCAGGCCTAAAACGTTAGAGCTGGTCCTTCATCTCTATAAGGCTGGACTTAATGATATCTAAGGTCACATCTGTGATTCTGTGTGTGTGTAATAGAATAATCTCCTATGACTGGCTTTATCATGTCTCTTCATGGCTTTATATTCCAGTTTGAGAACTTAACAGGTTTCTACTGCTGGGTTTTTTTTTAATGTGTGTTTCCCTTTACATCTATTTATTTTAGCCCATCTCCCCTCCCCCACAGCTGTCCTTGCCTTGTGACAGAAACACTTGGCTTTAGGAGAGTAATGTCAAATGTGTTGTTCTTATATTGGTTCTGTTAATAAATGTGTGATTATGGCTAAGTCACTTAACCTCTTTGGGACAAAGTTTCCTCATCTGGAAAATGAGGATAATTATGTATTGTAACTACTTCAGAGTGTTAGAAGATTATTAATATTTCAGTATTAAATGTGCATGTGAAGGACTCTGACAGGTACAAAATATGTGGGGAATATAATATGTTTTGGTACCTTCCCCCACGGAGAGGCTGACATTGTAAAAGAAGATTTAACCCGTTTGATTTATTGCTCTCTAAAATACATTTAAAGTACTTTTTAAGAAAAAGGATAAATTAATGGAAGTAAAGTAGGTTTCTGTATAAGGTGCTCTTTGTATGTTGCCCTTAAATATACCATGTCACTTTGGGAGACATTAATAGGGATTACATATTGGATGATGTTAAATTAAAATCCCCTCTCCAAAGTATAGCTTCTTATAATCAGATTATTTTTCCTGAGATTATTTCACAGTAGATAGGCTTTCTAAATTACAGAGTTGTTTTTGTTTAATGATTAAAAAGTTATCATATACTTTTTTAGAAAGGAAATAGACAAACACAGAGGTCCATGAAAAGATATATATTTTGATAGCAAGATATCAGAACCAATTTTATTTGTCTAACAAAAAGAGTTTCATTAGATATGTTGTGAGAGATCCACTTAGTGGAATCTTAGTGGAATGCTTTGCAACAATTCAAACTGCTGATGCAAAATTTACACCTATTGACCCAGAAAATAGCTGTAATATTTTATTGAATAAGAAAGACATAGAAGCAACCTAAGTGTTGACTGACAGGTGAGTGGATAAAGAAGATGTGGTATATATATACTATGGAATATTACTCAGCTATAAAAAAAGAATGAAATAATGCCATATGCAGCGACATGGATGGACTTAGAGATTGTTATACTAAGTGAAGTAAGCCAAAGCCAAATATCACATGATATTGTTTATATGTGGACTCTAAAAAATGATACAAATGAACTTATTTACAAAACAGAAATGGACTCACAGACTTAGAAAACAAATTTCTGGTTACCAAAGGAAAAAGGGGGGGAGGAATAAATTAGGAGTTTGGGATTAAAATATACAAACTACTATATATAAAACAGATAACCAACGGGGACCTACTGTATAGCACAGGGAACTATACTCAGTATCTTCTATTAATCTAAAGTGGAAGAGAATATAAAAAAAGAATACATATATTTATATATATATGTATAACTGAATCACTTTGCTGTATACCTGAAACTAACACAACATTGTAAATCAACTATATTTCAATAAAAGTTTTTAAAAAATAAAATAAATTGAAAAAAATAAAAATTAAAAAAAGAAAGATAGGTCACATAATATGACCTACTTTTGTAATAAAGCATATTGATATATATGATAATATAGAAAGTTTTAGAATATTGTATATCAAATATTATTTTAATTAAGGCTTCTAGTAATTTTTGATATTTTTCATTTTTATATATGCCTTTATATATGTCTAGATTTTTGAAAGTTAGCAAGTACTATTTTATTATCAGACAAAACAATAAAGCTATTTTCAGTTTTTTGAAGAAAAGTTGTGACTGTTTGAATTACATTTCCTAAATGGGGGTATATTCCAAAGACCAGTAAAATTATGATATTCTAAACCATATTTTTGCTATAGTTATTGCTGCAATTATTTTTAAGCTTTTCACATATAAACCTCCTTTTATTATGAATCTGGCAGTATTTCTCTGACCTAACCTTTTGGCACCTCAAGAATAGTATCCCTTGCACATAAAATGTATTCTAATGAGGAAGTAAATATTTTAAGAGGACTTACATACCTGGAGGTAGTTATATTTTTTTTGCAATAAGAAATTGTTAATCCTTAAGAATACATATAGGGACTTGATTCTTGGATGAAGCTTTAAGTTACGAACAAAGTGTGGAAAAGAAGGCAGGATTTAGACTTTAGAATCTTCGGACTGAAGCACTCCTTTCCTTTGATTCCTTAGAAATGCCTTAAGGCCAAGGAAGCAAAGGCAGGAGAGAATAGGGTGGAGTAATTCTGTAGAATTTCATTTTTAGATCTGGGCATGTTGGCTGACCTTGACTGAGCATTGGTTGTTTGTCTGGTTACAGTCTTCTTGTACAGCATTCCATTTCTTTTAATTGACAAAACCGTTAACATTGATTTGGGAAAAGCATTTTTAATAAAAAGTGTTAGGTTAGAAAAGAAGGTATTTTTCAAGGTTTAGAAAATCTTTTCAGTTTGTTATTGTCAATACCATCTTTCTAGAGTCACCAAGGTGAATGTGTCTTCCAAACTGCCCATTTTGTGTCTCTGTGCTGGTAAATTACTTGGTCCTTAGTGTCCGGGTCTTCTAACTCTGGGAACTACATCCAACCTATTTTTCATTTTACTATCTAGACTCTAGGGTGAGACAGCTGCTTTTGCTTGCCTTCCAAATATGGAGCATTACAATAGAATAAAATGTAATAAAATAAAAAATAACTTCAACCTCTTTTAATCATTCATTGAGATGAAGCTTGGGATAAATTTGCATATCTTGAAGTTCTAAGTAGCAGGCTTCAAGAGTAGTCTGTAAAGAATGCCATTTACATGCCTTCATTTTTTCTTTGAAGTACTGGCAACTGATAATCAAAATTTTCAGTTAAAGAGGATTAAAATAGGTAAGTCTCATAATTTTAAAGACTGTGTTTAACAGCTACTTTCACAAGATTGAATGCAGGACTGTATAATGAGGTTTTACGTCACATTTAAAATCCACATTTGGTTATTAAATTGATTGGTAATCATCTTAATATTCATATAAGATAATTCTGTGTGAGGGTTTTTTGCACATGTCGTAGTGTAGCATAGTGGAAAGTTGGTATTGGGAGTGAGGAAGTTAGATTCATAATGCTTTTAAATTCAAAACATTTTATGAGTTTTTTTGAGTAATTTTTTGGATGATTTGTGGCTTCATTAAAGAGATCCCCACACCTTTTGTATTTAACATAATAGATCCTTTTTTAATTCCTATATTTATGCATCTTTTTATCTTATCTCACACTGCCTAGAACTGTTTATTGAGGGTGAATATTGGTAATAGATTTTATATAAATAGCACTGATAAAAGTAAAATCTGAAATTCCACAGTAATTGAGATTCGATTTTGATTTTAGACTCACGATTTAAATTTAATGAGTAGTTGGAACCTGTTGCCCTGAGTTTGACAACCAGTAGTTATTTCATTCATTCACAATTACCTGGCAGACCCAAAGTTTTTGTTATCCATTGAAAGCCTTAGAATGTGAAGGACTTCTCTTAATATGAAACATAACTTTTCATTATGGAGATCAAGTCTGTTTTGTTTAATCATGGTCCAGCTACTTTTCATAGTGGAGATCAAGACTTTTTGTTGTTGTTGTTTAATCATGGTCCAGCTACTTTAAAAAATCTACACTGTTCTTTCTTTGTAATATGTTCTCAGGCCAAAGAGAATCATAATAGAAGGTTGCATTTAGCTACGTAGCCAGTCACACTTTGTAAAGGTCTTCAATAAGCCCAACCATAATTCTATCACTTACTGCCTAATATAATTTGGAAAAATAAAAGTATTCCTCTCTGTTTCCTTTGTGTTTATGTTTTCTTTGCAAGTGACAAATGTATAACTTGGCTATATTGGAATTGATCCACCTTCCTACTTTTGATAACTATAGCTACCACTGGCTTGATGGCTAAAATTTAGCTTCGCCAGAAATTGCCCATTAACAACTGAGATTATTTTCAGGAATCCCTTTTCAGTGGTGCTCATGAACAGGACCTTCAGGTTCTTCAATTCCAGCTTTTTCTTTTTTTACTCTTTCTTTTTCTTTCTCTCTCTTTTTTTCCTTTTGCAGCAGCTGCCTCAGGTGCTGATGACCTCAGTGAGACCTGCCCTTGTCTATTCCTTCAGCTCTGCATATCATATATTCTGTTTCCTCGTGCCTAGGAAATCAGAGACACTACTCTCCCTATTTGCAACTAACTTTTAGAAACGGGACAGACTCTTCAGTCAATTCTCCAAAGTACATAGAGATCAGACTCCAATGGTTCAAACTTTACTGGTAAAGTTCAAGGATAACAAAAGAAAAATAACACATGGTAATTTACAAATGTTGTTAAAGAAATCTCATATCTCAAAGCCTGAGGTTTATCCTCAGTGTCTTCTAGCTCCTAACCTGCTTCAAAACCCTGGGCAGCTTACACTATCAAGTGGAGTACTTTGAGGACCTACCTCACTGCCTCTACATTCTGGTGCAAATTTGAGAGGGCCATGCCCAGAGTCCTTAATCTCCCCTGACGTTAAAATGATTCATAGTGCTGAGGTCCATACTGCAGAGCACCCTCCTCCATTTACTCTTACAATTATGTAACTATACCTGCTGCATCCACAATCACAGGTTTGTGGTCCTGTTCCCAGTATGTAATCGAACCCAGTACATTCTGGATTGTTTGTCCTTGATAACATATCCTGCCCATTTCAGTGTCTTTCCATGCCTCTTAATTGAGGTGAAGTGACACTTAACGGTCTTTAACTCCAGATCTCCTGCAAACAACTACTCAAACAAGCAATAATTTTCAGTCATAGAGCTTTTCTTCAGAAGTAACAAAACACCATAACACTGTAACACATTTATAGAGTATTAACTCATTTAAAAGGGATAACCAGTTTTCTTAACCAGAGTCTACTGACTCCCCTTCTAAAATATCTGTCTCAGGTGATTCTACTGCTTTTAGGTCTCCCACAAGAAAGAATGGGCAGTTGTTTGCTTTATATTAACCTAATAGGGCCATATTCTGCACCCATACATACAGAAAAAGTGTATGACAAATATAAATAAAAGCTCAGTGCCTACTCTTTACCAAGGCATCTCACTGCATGTCATTTATAAGCTGCATATGAATGATGAATCCAGAGATATATCTTTCCTCTTTCTAAGAGTATGCAGCATTTTTATTTATTAATCAGTATTTTTGGCTACCAAAGAAATTGGAGTTTCTTATTTATAAAAATATTTTCGTTGAATCAATATGGAAATTTTAGAAGTCCATAACTAATTGCTCTTAAATAACTTTGTCTAGCTGTGAAAATAATTGGAGGGGCATATCCAAAATTTTAGCATTGAGGTATTTATTTATCGTATTGTACAATGGAAGAATTCTCATTGAAAGAATGTGTGTTTTCCTTAAAATACCTAAACAAATAGTGAAATTGCATCACATTGGGGTGAGTGGGAAATCAAACTGGAAAATATATCAGCATGTGTGAGTTGACAAAGATACTGTTCGTGCTTCCTTTCCTTTCTTTCTTTCCTCCCTTCCCCTATCCCTTCCTCCTTTCTCCTTCAAGTTATCCTTCTTAGTCCTCTTTATTTTTTGGCGTTATTTTAACAACCACTTTGTTTAATCTTTCCATAATACCTTAATGATCTTAAGGTTCAAAAATATGTATTTGTGAGATGGTTGGCTACAGGTAGATGGGCATGCTTTCTGGCAGTGAAAGAGAAACAACTTAATCTGTAGAGAAAGTAAGAAATATGACCCTGTTTTTATTTAGTATAATGCTTTAGCCAGCCAGAACACCGCACATTAAAAGACCACATCTCTAGATGCTAATTACAGCAGAAGGGTTTACCACCTGCACTGATTAAATCAACCTTAAAAAAAATTATGCGTTTATCTTACTAAGTAACAATACAGAATATTATCAACACATGGAAGAGCAGATATATATAGTTTTAGTTCTCATCCCTGGGATACTGCTGAGTTTTAAGTTATGTATACAATGAGGGGTATATTTCTTATAATTTTTGTTGGTGGCTAGAAATAGTTAAGTAATTTTCCTGGTGTTAAACTTGACAAAATATATTTTCTAAAATGCAAAATATTTATCAGTACTTTTTTCAGTTTCCCTGACCGTGCACGTAGGTTGCCGAAGAACCCATTGATCTGATCCTCATGTTGTCCCCTCACAGAGCAGCATTGTCCCACAGTCACACTTTGCAAATCCCAGTGTCAGTGTCTTGCTCAGTGCTCTTCTGTGGCACTTTGTGAACTGTGCTCCAGGGCCGGTGAAGCAGGACAGTCATTCGTTGTTGTAAACAAAGGAAAATGTGCTCTCTAACCTCACTTTTAAACTATTCTTGCTTTAGTTAGAGGTTTAAAGTGATCCAATTTGGAGACAGGCATTATACTAGAAATTGTTATAGGTTTTCTGAAATGCTTTGTCCTTTTGGTGCTCTCCCTACATTCCAAAGAACTTGAATTCATTAATATAGTACCATTAAGAACAGAGAGGGGGCTATTCCCTGTTAGGAAATTAAAGACAATCATTTCCTTTTACTTGACAGCTTTGACTTGGGCTTCTGCTTTACCTTTCCTTATCTTTGTTCTTTTTTTCTTCCAACTCATGTGTAGGAGAACTAGAGAAAAGTGTTTACTTCCCTCAGAATCCTTTAAAAAATGAAACAAGA